>NW_022988043.1:12250301-12442801 GCF_902827165.1 Trematomus bernacchii
AATAGTTTGATATTTGAATGGTTCCTGCAGCTGAAATTAGGCTGAAGGAGTTAAATAAAGACATTAAATGTAAGTAGTAGTGAATGAATGTTTACAAACACCTGTGTGTGTAAACCCAGAGATGAAAGGTTACCATGGTGACGATTTATGACGATTTTCCAACTGCAGCACTGAGTGCCATTAAGAATGCATTGAGGATTATATCTGACAATTTTGCCACCTGTTAAAAAACTATGGCTCCTATCAAAAAATGACCAGACCGTGAGCATCAGGGAACCCCAATTAACTGATATATGTTGTTTTCTTTGGTTTTGTGTGTAAAATGTGGAGATGGGAGCAGTTTGTCTAAAGTGTACTTCTCTCTGTTCTGAAGAAAGTTCCGGAAAGATTTAACATGGGAATCAATTGGGAGCTAGGTGGACTTTTTGTCTCTTCATGCCCTCAAGAGGCATTTTGTTTAATATTTTTTCTTAATTCTTTTTTATTTTCCAACCTTGGAGAGCTTTTCCTACGTTTTTCATGAACAATTATGTCTGAAGAGTGTAGGGTTTGGGAATTATGGCAAGTTTAAAACATTTTTTGAGGAGAATTTGAAGCACCCCTCCACTCTGTTTTGAGATCAAAGCACTCTAGACTTAACGAGCTGCTCCATCCACACTAATGTTAAAATCTGAAGAAAGCCTCTTTGCCAAGCTCCAAACAAAGTTAATTATCTCAAAAGTGTAAAAGATATCAAAAATAAAAATCTATTTTGAATAGCTGAGGGTCTTGTGATCATTTGAAAGTTGGAATGAAGTGTCTAGCTGAAAGTATGTGGAAGGAGTAGCATTTGGCGCAAAGTGTAGGAAAAGAGGATTTGAAGGCATCTCCCATTGACTTCAATGTTAAAAAAAGAGTTTAAAAAGCTGAATATTTCAAAAAGTATAAAATATTTTTAAAAAGTTGAAGGTTTCCCATCGATTCCTGAACAGACTGAATAGTTTAATATTTGAATGGTTTCTGTAGCTGAAAATAAGCTGAAGTTATGGAGAGCTAAAGTATTGGCTGAAATAATAATAATAATAATAATAAGGGGAAGAATAAAGATTCGAAGAACTATAGTGGAATGCTGTAAACAGCATTCGCACTAATAATAATAATAAGGGGAAGAATAAAGATTCGAAGAACTATAGTGGAATGCTGTAAACAGCATTCGCACTAATAAGCGGAAAGAATAAAGATTTGAAGTACTATAGTGGAATGCTGTGGCACAGCATTCGCACTAATAAAGATTTGAAGAACTATAGTGGAATGCTGTAAACAGCATTCGCACTAATTAAGAAGCAGTTTCTGCTATGCATGGGGCCCCCATGAGGGGGTTTCCCGACATGTCATTGCAGTAAATTAAAGGGTGTTTCATGTTGTCGTTGCTGTGGACCCTCTTAATCTACCTTCTTTGGGGGCCCCCTTCTGGTCCAAGCACTTGCCTGCCTTGCCTGTCGGCAAACGGCGCCCCTGTATACACACACACACACACATTCAATACATACATACAGTATGGTGACCTGAACTAGTGGGAGAAATGGCACTGTTTGTCTGTAGCCAATGCCTTGAACGAACCTCGGCAAAAAAGGCATTAGAAGCATTAGAAAGTCAAGGTAAACTTGCGGTTAACTTGCGGTCTGCAATGCGTGTCACGCTCGCGCACACAAGTACATATATATGCACGTTCATTCTCACAACGCGTCAGACACAAGAAAATATACATTAATTTACATCAGAATCCGAAAGTTTAATTTTTTATAATTTACATTTTTTATAATGGGACACAGGCTTCGGTCCGGATTGATTTGCAGTTCGGTCCGGATCCGGACCTTGGTCCAGAGTTTGAGAAGCCCTGACTTGGACTAAAGTTAACTATCTAAACAATCAGAGAGTCCTTTAGCTCATCTGAGCCTCTCAATCTGACAGGAGAGGACTCTCTTCCACCTTGTTGTTGAAAAAGCTCCTTATATCCGTTAGCGTAGCTCGCTAGCACCAGAAGCTAACAACAACGATCTTCGGTACCGGTGCTCTCCCAAGGGGGGCGCGCCCCCCACTTTGAGAAACACTGGTGTAAACCATGTAATACCTTTTCAATTCAAAGTTATGCCTTCTCTGCAGCGTGAATCCTTCTCATGTGGTTCAACAATTCATCGCTACGTCTGAAATTGTTCCCACATGCTTTACAAGTAAACGGTTTCTCACCTGTGTGGACTCTCATATGCCTTGTTAATTTTGACATCTCAATGAAACTTTTCTCGCAGGTCATGCAAACATACGGTTTCTCACCTGTGTGGACTCTCATATGCCTTTTTAATTGGGACATCTCAATGAAACTTTTCTCGCAGGTCATGCAAACATACGGTTTCTCACCTGTGTGGACTCTCATATGCCTTTTTAATTGGGACATCTCCTTGAAGCTTTTCTCGCAGGTCATGCAAACATAGGGCTTCTCTCCTGTGTGGATTCTCATGTGACTCTTAAAGTTACTGTTGAATCTGAATTTGTTCCCACATGTTTTGCAAGTATATTTCTTCTCTCCTGTGCAGATTTTGATGTGATTCTTAAAGTCAATGTTGAATCTGAATTTGTCCCCACATGTTTTGCAAGTATATTTCTTCTCATCTGTGTGGACTCGCATGTGGTACATCAAGGAACTACTTTCTCTGAAACCTCTTCCACATGTTTGGCAAGAATATGGCTTCACATCCCTGTGGGTGGTCATGTGTCTTTGCAATTTTGACATGTACTTAAAATCTTTCCCACAAATTTCACATTTGAAATTCTTCACTGTGCAAGTATTATGTTGCATGTCTGACAAGTTAGCGTTGTTTACATTGTTCCTTTTGGTTTTGCGATGTCTTTTGTTTATTTCTGGATCTGCAGTTCTTGTTAACCCTGAGTCATCAGAATTGTGAGAGATGAGCTGCAGATGACTTTGTGCTTCTGATACCACAACACTTATAACTGGCATGTTGCCTACAGACTCTTTTGCACAAGTCCGTCTGCTGTGCACACTTTCCTCATCCGTAAGAGTCACCATGAAGACATCAGTCTCCTGCTTTAGTTCAAGCTGCTCTTCCTCCTGACTGGTGCAAAGTTCCTCCTGTTCCTCTTTAATCTGTGGAGGCTCTGTGTCCTCTTGGTCCAGACTGGAGTTCCTTTCCTGACTACAGAGCTGCTGGTCAGTGAGAACCTCCTCCTCATTACAGACATGTTGCTGAGGGAGCTCTGGAGGGACAGAAAATAAACAAAGTACTGTTAGTGGTGTTAAAAAAACTCAGAATATTTTCCAGCTCCTCTCCCCTTTAGTCGTGATGTCACCACTCTAACGGCCCGTCCACACAGCAGCGTTAAAAAAATCTTCCAACGCTTCTGCCCATTCACTTTGAATGGGGTGACGTCACTTTGCCTCACTTTTCGCCGAACTGCATTGTGGGAAGCAAAGCGGAGATTTCCAGGCATCTCAGGCTTCAAAAGTTGAGCAATGTTCAACTTTTGAAGCTGAGGTGGAAGCATCAGCCAATCAAATCCCGTTTATGCAAATCTGACAGTACAAGCGCTAGCCAATCAAACCGCGTGTATGCTGGGAGAGACATACCGCATGTCACAAACCGGGATACAAACCGGAGGAGCCAGGCATGGAGGGAGGTGGCAGAGACAGTGGTAGGTTTTCGCCTGTTTGGGGAGTTTATATCCAGTTTACTTCGGGCTTTTTTGCTTTGTATGTCGGGGGCGGGAGATTCATGTGATTGGTTGTTGGTCGCGTTGCTCGCAAAAAATCCCCAAGCTTCAGATACGCCCACCTCCAAGATTTTTTTAACGCTGCTGTGTGGACGTACCGTAAGTCTTAACGAGCTCTCCCATTATAAAATGTGAAACAGTGTGAAATGTCCACAAAACATAAGCCGCGACTACATGAGAACCGTACTAGCTATAAAAAATATCCAAATAGTCTAATAAAGTCCATAGCCTCGAGAACCGTTTCAACTTGTAATTTTTTTGCTGTGGCCAATTGTTTTCATTGCATTTACAGACCCTTGTATCTCTCTGATACCACCCAATGAATGCACAGACTTGTTTGTAGAACCACGCTACACAAAGCAGATAGCAACACAAAAACTTAAGCATAGACATTTAAAAAAAGGGGCTACTGTATCGACATTTTAAAATTATATTTAAAGAAAGGGCCCTGACAAAACAGCAGGGCTCTATTTCAGTATTAACTATCGAAAAAAAGACAGCAACAGCTGACATCAAATCTTTGCTGAGCCCAAGGATAATCATAAATAAATAACATAGTGAAAATAAATATATTGCAATGCTCAGTACAGCAGCATCCAACCGTCTCTAATCATAAAAAAACATAATGCAAATAAATGTATTGCAATGCTCAAAACAGCAGCATCCAACAGTCTCTAATCCTTGGATATTACATGTCACTGCATGCATGCACGGAGCAGCTGTAGTGCGGAGATCATCATATCATTCTGTATTACTAAAAAAAAAAAAAAAAAAAAAAAAAAACGGCTTGTTCGCGGGCGCGAGCCGGCTCCCGTCGTTCACTCAAAAGAGCCGGCTCTTTGAGCCGGCTCGTTCGCGACCGACACATCACTAATTGGTTGTTGGTCGCGTTGCTCGCAAAAAATCCCCAAGCTTCAGATACGCCCACCTCCAAGATTTTTTTAACGCTGCTGTGTGGACGTACCGTAAGTCTTAACGAGCTCTCCCATTATAAAATGTGAAACAGTGTGAAATGTCCACAAAACATAAGCCGCGACTACATGAGAACCGTACTAGCTATAAAAAATATCCAAATAGTCTAATAAAGTCCATAGCCTCGAGAACCGTTTCAACTTGTAATTTTTGTCCTACGTTAAAGTATGCAGAATCTGTATGGGGTCAAAGGAGTGTTTTTGAGCTCTGTTCAAATGGATTTCCCATTCATTCCTATGGAGCAAAGGATCGCAGTTTTCTGCGAATTTGTGTGAAAACGGCTAGGCGAATCTCTTTGTAAATGACATAACAAAGTTGCCTTAATCAAAAAGAACAACACAATTGGTTTCATAGTTGAATTCAATAAATGGGTACTTTATTTCATGTAATATTATAATCGTTAAATATGGCATTATTTAATACAGTTTGTTTTATATGTTAAACCAATATGCGTAAGTGTTTGTTGTTTGTTGTGCCTAGGAACTAATGTTTGTCCATGTACTGGTACTGCCTGTTTTGTTGATACACTGGACAACTCAACTTGGGTTGACGTCTTTATTTGAAGCTCTGCTGAAGTCTGTGACAAAGTTATAATTTTACAAGATTATACGGAAAAGGAACTTTAAAGATGAATCTCCTTTCACGACAAGCGGCCAACGAGGTATTTGTTTTATGTTCTCATGTGTCATATTTTCATTCATATATGTGTAGCACAATATGCTAATATGTTTGGCTACGTATACGTGTTATTTGTTGTTGTAGTTCTCACGGCGTAACGGAAGAGGGGAGGCTACAAGATGAAAACTCCAAGAAATAAACCCCCGTTTTAAAGAACCGACCTGTGTCTGTGTCGTGAAGAGAGCTACACTCTTATAAAAGACATAGCAACCCGATCACGGTTATTACGAAACGTTTTGATGTGTTTTTTGTGTGTTTAGTGTCAATGCTGCCGGATGAGTAGCATGACATTTGTGGCGGAAGAAGGAGAATAAGTTGAGATAAGTACCTTGAATACTATACTGTGTGTGGCTTCGCCAGTCACAAAGAATAAGAAAGTATTTTATTGTTTGTTACACACCTGTTCTGTGCAGCTTTATCTGAGGCTTGCCTACAGACTCTTTTGCACAAGTCTGACCGCTGTGCACACTTTCCTCATCAGTAAGAGTCACCATGAAGACATCTGTCTCCTGCTTTAGTTCAAGCTGCTCTTCCTCCTGACTGGTGCAAAGTTCCTCCTGTTCCTCTTTAATCTGTGGAGGCTCTGGGTCCTCTTGGTCAGGACTGGAGTTCCTTTCCTGACTACAGAGCTGCTGGTCACTGAGAACCTCATCCTCATTACAGACATGTTGCTGAGGGAGCTCTGGAGGGACAGAAAATAAACAAAGTGCTGTTAGTGTGGTGTTAGGGAAGCAAATTGCATTCAATGCTGGGCAATGGTGTTAAGATCAATATCACAATATCAAGACAACAACAAACAAGACAATAGAAATGCATTATGCATAACATTTATAAATAGATTTGATCAAATACAAATAAAAAACATTAGGCCACCAACTTTTTTAAACTATAACATTATTCTAACAATGTGTATTTTAACTACTGTGCTTTGTGTATTTGTGATCTGTTGTTGGAGATCTGAATGTGAATTAATAAACAGAAAATAGCTAACGAGAGGCTTCAACCATAATGAATCCCATTCAGATTGTTTTATAATTTGTAAGAACTTGATAGGAAATAATAAAGTATTTCATTGTTTGTTACACACCTGTTCTGTGCAGCTTTATCTGAGGCTTCAAGACGGAATCCAACAATCTGCGCTGACGACAAATCTCCTCCTCGTATGCTGATAAAGCTTGAGCAAAAACTCCAAATATTTCATCGGCAGCTGCAGCTAGTCGCTCGTTGATAACACTTCTCAGTTTCTCAACTGCAGCCATTTCTACTGTGTGAAATATATGGATGTATGAAGAGACAAAATAAGCCAAACCAACTTTTATTTTTCTCGTTGGCATGAACTACACAACTTCCGGTGGAATGTTCTTCTTCGTTGGTTTAGGGAGTCATCTTCTTCTTCTTCTCTTTTTAATGGCGGATCGCAAACAGCTTTTGGTTGCATACCGCCACCTACTGTACACGAGTGTGTATCATCATGTCATCCCTCTAATAAACCAGCATATCGAAAACATAAAACTAAGAAACCATAAAATAAATAAAACAAAACACAAACAAAAAACAAATCATCCATGATCTATTCTAACCTATACTGTTAGATTATTTTCCCTATCCCAGTTTCCCTCAAAAAGGTGAACAGTGCCTTTCTGGTAGCTCTTACTCCTTCTCCTTCTGTTCCCAGAATACCAGCTACATTCCACTCCCTCTCTGCCTCTAAAACTTTAGCCCTTAATTTTCCTCGTTCAACTCTATAGGTGACACAATGTAATATAAAATATGTTCCACATTTTCCCTAACTCCACAGTTCCCACACTTGTCACTGTCACTTTTCCCCATGACATACAGGGTACCATTCATTGCAGTGTGATTTAGTCTGAGCCTAGCTATCATGATTTCCTCCCTTCTGTTTCTTTCTTTATAAATATTAATTGTAATTGTCTTTTGCACTTGATGATACTCTTTGCCTTTCTGGTCTTTCTCCCACCTTTTCTGCCAGATCTCCATCCCTTTCTTCTTAATTACTGCTTTTCCTTCTCCTTTTCCAAGTTTAACTGGTAATGTGATTTCCTTTTGTAGTGCACTTTTTGCTAATCTATCAGCACACTCGTTCCCTTTCACCCCCTCATGAGCAGGCACCCAGCAGAACTGCAGATCTATGCCGCTTCTGTGCAGTCTTAACAGGCTGTGATTGATTTCTATGAGTATGTCTTCTCTGGCAGTTGTTGTTGACCGTATGCTTTGTAAACTGGATAATGAATCTGTGCATATCACCAGCCTATCTGGTCTGACCTCTTCCACCCACTGTAAACCTATTACTACTGCCAGCATTTCTGCTGTATACACTGAAAGTTGGTCTGACGCTCTTTTTGATATCGATATTTTAAATTCTGGGATATATATACCAATTCCGACACACTCTTCCTTGTTCTTAGAACCATCTGTGTCAGGGTTCGAGTTATGTGGGAGCCAATGGGAGCTGAGCTCCCATAAGGAGGGGTCTGAGCTCCCACGGACGCAGTGAAATCATACATCTGTGGGGGTCGCTAATACATTACCAACAACCATTATTTTAATCACAAATAATGCATGTGTCAATGTAATGAGTATTATTGAAAAGAAAAACATGTTTTCCAAAAGAACAACGCATCTCTTGAATAACAATATGCCTGCACTGCACCTCTTGCACAATCTATGCCTGTGACCATGCTGCGCGAGCCGAGATCATGTGTGTGTGCGTAGTTTAACCTTTTCATACAGGGCCGTGGTAAGTAGGGGTGCTGAGGGTGCTTGCAGCACCCCCTGATGGAGGACAGGGAATCTGCACGTCCACAAGATTAAATGGAAATATAATACAAATATAATACAAAAAAAAAAAAATGTCGGCCTTGATGTTCACATTCATAATTAAGTAAAGATAACACCCTTTTCACCCCGGTTACATTTGCCCTGAGAGGCTCAGTGAGGTAAAGGACTCTGAGTGTTTAGATAGTTCACTTTAGTCTAAGTTATCACAGTGTGTCTCAAACGGTTTTATCACAATTTATGTAAACAAATATTTCCAAGGCACACCTTTATAATTATTAGGATAAATAAAAACAGGTTTGAAATCATTCCAATGTATACTATAGGACAGTAAACCAACAATATCCTTTAAAACTGGAGAGATTAAAAAATATGGATGAATAAATAAATGTTAACTGATAAAATAAGATATAAATGAACCAGCAAAAATCTTGCCTAGGGCAGCAAATTGGTCAGAACCGGCCCTGGTGTCATCCCCACAGCACCCCCCATTTGAAACATGTTCCCACGGCTATGTTTTCATATTTAAGTTTGTAGCGAGTAGAGGGCTGCTGGCAGGCCCAGACTGGCCATCTGGAGGTTTCCCGATGGCCTTAATGTAGGCTATTGTGAACGCAACGCTGCGCAAATGTGGGTTTGCCTCACACAGGGTGACTGTCTGTCTACATGATGTGGCATCTGTTTCATATGGGTGTTTCCATAGATCTAGTCTCTTTATTTTCCCCTCAAAATGCACCAGATTGATGCATTTAACTCCAAAATTAAAAAAATATCTTACCAGGGGGGGCATGCCCCCGGACCCCCCTAGATGATTTGAGGTCCACCCCCAAAATATGTTCACATGGATAGGTTCCCAAATACATTTGCAATTTTTTTTAAATAGTAACCCCTGTCCATATGTTTATTATTGGTGTGTGTGTGTGTGTGCGTGTGTGCGTGTGTGTGTGTGTGTGTGTGTGTGTGTGTGTGTGTGTGTGTGTGTGTGTGTGCGCGTTAGTTTCAAAGACCCCCATAGAGCTCAGTTTATAACTCGAACCCTGATCTGTGTATATTTTGAGGTAATTGTGATCATTACTCCTGAGGTACAAACTTGTTTTGAATCCTACTTCATTTATTTGCCACTCTTTTCTTTTCTACAATACTCACATCTATATTTACTATTGGAAAAAGCCATGGGGGTACACTACTGAATGGATTTGATGGTGAAAACTCTAACTCATGCATGCCGTATGTCCTTATTTTTCCTTTACTTGTCCATCCAAACCCACGCCCCTGAAACTTGGAATATTCCCAGCACTCCTGAAATGTTTTGTTTGTGACATTTCCTTCCCCACTTCCTTTTAACCTGACCCTCTTCTTAGCTCCAATGGAGTCTCTCCTGCTTCAACTAATATTGCATTAGTAGGAGTTGACTTAATTGCACCTATACACAACCGTAACGCTTTATATTGTAACCTATCCATTTTTAGTAATGACGTTTTTGCTGCTGCTGCATATACACCCGTAATCCAGAGTTGTCCTCATAATTGCCCTATAGATGTCGATTAATGCCTGTTTGTCTGCCCCCCAGTCACATCCAGCCACTGCTCTTAATAGGTTCAACACTTTTGGGGATTTTGTTTCCAAATGTTTAATATGAGTTTTCCATATACATCTACGATCTAACCATAGCCCCAGATATTTAAATTCATTGACCTCATTTATCGGCTTTCCATATAATGTAAGCTTCTCAGTCTCCATTTTACGTTTATTCGTAAATTTCATGAAGCAAGATTTGCTTGCTGACAGCTTGAAACCCCAGTTGTATGACCACTTCTCCACTTTCTTTATAGCTTTCCCTATCTTTTCAAAGACATATGGAACATTTCTTCCCCGTATCCATATGGCCCCGTCATCTGCATATAGCGCAGATTTTATGCATCCATCCAAATTACTAAAAATGTCATTTATCATAACGTTAAATAATATCGGGCTGATTGAACTCCCTTGAGGAATGCCATTTTCTATACTGCACTCTTTTGAAACCTCTGCCCCTACTTTAACTCTGAATTTCATGTCTGATAAAAAAGCCATGATCCAGTTATACATTCTCCCTCCAACACCCATTCTACTCAATTTGATGAGCAACCCATCCCTCCACATAGAGTCATACGCCTTTTCAATATCAAAATATACTATTGCCATAACCTCTTTCATTTTCATTGTCTTTTGAACCTCATTGCTTACTCTTACCAAAGCATCAATTGTGGATCTTCCTTTATGAAAACCACTCTGAAAATGACTCAGTAACCCTCTCTGTTCTAAGACGTGTGATAGTCTATGCACTATCATCTTCTCCATCCATTTACACAAGTGTGATGTAAGTGCTATGGTTCTGTAGTTATTGGGATTAGCAGGATCCTTCCCTGGCTTATTAAATGGCAATATGACTGCCGTTTTCCAACTCCTTGGTAAGACTCCGTTTCTCCAGATTTTATTAAATAGTCTCAGTACTAATTTGAATGTTTCCACAGGTAATTGCCGGAACATGGCATAGCATAACTGATCTTGTCCTGGTGCTGAGTATCCTGTACCTTGTAAAGCTATTTTAAGTTCTGCTATTGAGAAGTCTACTTCAAGAGCTGATTTATCATCCCGTCTTTTTTCCCTCACATTTTCATTTTCTCTTGATACACACTCTTTTTGCTGTCTATGTTTGTCATCCAGGTGCTCCCCACTATGCACCGCGGCAAATGCCCTACCTAAACATTCTGCCTTCTCTTCATTTGAAACTGCCACTTTATCCCCATCAATCAAAGCGGGAATTTTAACCGACTTCCTTTTCCCATTCATCCGTTTAAACATAGAACATACATCCCCTAACTTTACTCCTCTTCCAATGGTGGAACAAAACTCTCTCCATGACGTCTTTTTTTGTGTATGTTATTGTTTTACGGGCTACTGCCCTTTTCCTTTGATAATCTGTAATATAAGACCTAAATGCCTTGTTTCGTTCTTTAATAGCTCTGCTACATTCCTCATTCCACCACGGCACCACCTTCTTCCTACCCTCTGTTGTTCTTTTTGGTATAGTTTTATTTGCTGCTTCTTTAATGTGCATTGTGACTTTGAGCACTCCTCTATACTTCCTTCTAATGCTAACAATTGTGCTGACTCCTTACAGTAAAGCCTAAATGTTTCCCAGTCAGCTTTACCAAAGCACCACCTGGTAAATACACTCCCTTCCTGTCTACATACATTTGTGTTGATGATTGTAAAAACTGGGTAATGATAACTTCCTATGGTAGAATCACCTTTTACATACCATTCACATGATTTAACTAAACTATCCGTCACCAGTGTGAGGTCCAAACATGATTGTGTCCCCCTATTCACGTCTATTCTTGTTTTTTGTCCATCATTAAGGCAAAACAGTGATCTTTCCTCTAGCATTTCTTCTACGACATCCCCATTACTGTCTGTTTGACTGCTTCCCCATAGGCTGTTGTGCATTAAAATCACCACGCCATACTTCCCTGCTATTGTCTGTAAGGTTTCAATGTTCAGATTTTTGCACGGGTTATAGAAATTGATAAGCTTTATGTTCCCTTCTTTCCTTGGGCTGCATATTTCTAATATGACACATTCCTTGTCTTCCGGGGATGGGACTACCCTATAGGCCAGCCCATCCTTTAGGAAAGTAACACACCCTCCACCATTTTGATTGCTAACTCTATCATATCTTATAGAGCTGAACCCTGGAATCACAAAGTCTAGATGAGGTTTTAACCAAGACTCTTGCACACAAATTACATCTGGCAATGTTTGTAACTTATAGACATATTTTTTAAACTCCTGTCCATTAGCTATGAGGCTTCTAGCATTCCACTGGAGTATGTGAATTACCATTAAAAACGTGCTAACCCTCATCCTGATTGTCCGTTTCTCACACATCTTTTGTTGCTAGTAATTCATGTATCTGGTCTGCTTTTATATCTCTAATGTTAAGGAATTTCCCCGCTGCCTGCGCTACAGTATGGTTTTGATTCTGTCACTTTTCTTCTTCAGCTGTGCTGCAATATTAATGGTATGGCAGATGAAGGCCATAAAATTGACTTTCTTTACCACGAGAATGCTATCATCTTCTTTATTTTCCACAGGTACTTGGCTTTGATTTGTAACCTGACTTTCTGTAATGTTGCTACCACTCTGTACTAAGTTTCTTTGAACCCTTCCACTAGGAGCCTGATTGTTTGCTTCCGTTTCCCTAACCTTCTTTAGAGCTTCTGCATATGAGACTTTACTGAGTACTTTGACCCTCTGAGCTTCTCTGGCTTCTCTCTGCACTACACATCCACCAAACGCCGCACTGTGCTCTCCTCCACAATTACAGCATTTCATCTTTGCCTCTTTTTCACATTTCCCATACTCATGCTGGCCTCCACATCTTTCACACCTTAGTTAGTGCGAATGCTGTGCCACAGTATTCCACTATAGTACTTCAATTCTTTATTAGTGCGAATGCTGTGCCACAGCATTCCTCTATAGTACTTCAATTCTTTATTAGTGCGAATGCTGTGCCACAGCATTCCACTATAGTACTTCAATTTCTTTATTAGTGCGAATGCTGTTTACAGCATTCCACTATAGTACTTCAATTTCTTTATTCTTCCCCTTATTAGTGCGAATGCTGTTTACAGCATTCCACTATAGTACTTCAATTTCTTTATTCTTCCCCTTATTAGTGCGAATGCTGTGCCACAGCATTCCACTATAGTACTTCAATTCTTTATTCTTCCCCTTATTTCACCAATACTTTGGCTCTCCATAACCTCAGCTTACTTCCAGCTACAGAAACCATTCAAATATCAAACTATTCAGCCTGTTCAGGAATCTATGGGAAACCTTGAACTTTTTGAAATATTCAGCTTTTTAAACTCTTTTTTTTAACATTGAAGTCAATGGGAGATGCCTTCAAATCCTCTTTTCCTACACTTTGCGCCAAATGCTTCTGCTTCCACATAATTTCAGCTAGACACTTCATTCCAACTTTCAAATGATCACAACACCTTCAGCTATAAAACTTGTTATTCAGATTCTTCATATCTTTTACACTTCTTGAGATATTTAACTTAGTTTGGAGCTTGGTAAAGAGGCTTTCTTCAGATTTTAACATTAGTGTGGATGGAGCAGCTCGTTAAGTCTAGAGTGCTTTGATCTCAAAACAGAGTGCAGCAGTGCTCCCCAAACATTTTTTTAAACTTGCCATAATTCCCAAACCCTACATTCTTGAGACATAATTTTTCATGATAAACGTAGGAAAACATTTCATAGCTTGAAAAATGACAAATAATTAGGCAAAAAATAATTAAACAAAATGCCTCTTGAGGGCATGAAGTGACAAAAACGTTCAACATGTCTCCATTAAAGCCCATTGTAATTTCAGGCAGATATTTCCTCACAGCAGCAGCCGCACACCTTTCTTAAACTGCCAAAAAAGCCACATTATTAACCCGAAAGTAAACAAAAATTACACTTCAGATACTCAACTTCCTTGACATGCTTCACGTTTTGAAATTTCACAGATATCTGTTATCGTTCTTCCACAAAACGTTCACATGTAAGAGGTTCATCTCTCATTCAGAACAATGAAGCCTTTGATCTATACATAGCTCGTTAGCTCAACTATCAGCACCTGTGTTTGAACACGATGATGTCATCACTCCAACTGACAGCAGTCAGTTCTAACTGTTCATTTCATACTCACACACACACTCTCTCTCTCTCTCTCTCACAAACTCTCTCTTTCTCTCTCTTTCTCTCTCTCGCTCTTTCTCTCTCTCTCGCTCTCTCTCTCTCTCTCGCTCAGACAGACAGACACACACTCTCTCTCTCTCTCTCTCTCACTCACACTCACACTCACACTCTCTCTCTCTCTCACACACACACAAACACACTCTCCCTCTCTCTCACAGACACATCAAGAGAAGAGAGGGCGATCAAGAGAAGTGAGAGAGGGTGATAGAAGAGTGATAGGGTGATCAAGAGAAGAGAGAGGGCGATCAAGAGGAGAGAGAGAGGGCAATCAAGAGAAGAGAGAGAGAGGGCGATCAAGAGAAGAGAGAGAGGGCGATCAAGAGGAGAGAGAGAGGGCGATCAAGAGGAGAGAGAGAGGGCGATCAAGAGGAGAGAGAGTGGGCGATCAAGAGAAGAGAGAGAGGGCGATCAAGAGGAGAGAGAGTGGGCGATCAAGAGGAGAGAGAGAGAGGGCGATCAAGAGGAGAGAGAGAGGGCGATCAAGAGAAGAGAGAGAGAGGGCGAGCAAGAGGAGAGAGAGAGGGCGATCAAGAGAAGAGAGAGAGAGGGCGATCAAGAGGAGAGAGGGCGAGCAAGAGAAGAGAGAGAGAAGAGAGAGAGGGCGATCAAGAGAAGAGAGAGAGGGCGATCAAGAGAAGAGAGAGAGGGCGATCAAGAGGAGAGAGAGAGGGCGATCAAGAGGAGAGAGAGAGGGCGATCAAGAGAAGAGAGAGGGCGAGCAAGAGAAGAGAGAGAGGGCGATCAAGAGAAGAGAGAGAGGGCGATAGAAGATTGAGAGGGTGATCAAGAGAAGAGAGAGAGTAATGTAACCTCCTAATGTAATGTATAACTCCTATGAAAATGTTCAAAAAGTGCTCAAACTTCACATGTGTGCTAACAGTCCAGCCGTGAAGACATCTACGGGACAGTTTTGAGATTTCTTCAAATGCCGTTGCCATGGCAACACAATGCTCACCATGAAACACGGTTTTCTCATAACTTCAGTGAAAATGCTCGAAATGGCCCAAAACTTCACAGGTTTGGTAACGATGCAGCCATCAACACATCTAAGCGTATTATGGGGTGTCATCAAATGCCGTTGCCATGGCGACAGATAATTCACCATCAAGTTAGTTCAAAAGTTTGTAGTTCAAATATTCTGCTTCATTCACTACTACTTACATCTGATATTTAACTCCTTCAGCCTATTTTCAGCTGCAGAAACCATTCAACTATTACATTATTCAGCTAATTCAGGACATCAAGGCTATACATGTTTGTTTAAACCTTTTCTTTTAAATATTAAGCTTTTTCTGCATTTTTGTAGCTAAAAGCAGCTACCATTCAGCTAATAACATATTCAGCTTTTTCTGCATTTTCAGCTAAATTCAGCCACAAATGTTCACAGTTTACAGCATTCGCACACATTTTCTGCAGGAAATGCATTTTCTAGTTTTCATTTACACTGCATTGCTGTGTGTCCCATTCTTTGGCATGCATAGCCATTTCATTGTATTTGACTGTATATTTAAGATACAAGAGCATTCTGTTCTTGTATCTTATTCTATTTACATGTATATTGACTCCTAAATGTAGTAACTTACAACACTCTCTGCATTATTTAGTTTATTGTATTTATTCATTGTTCTGACATGTATATATAGTTTACTTGATCAGCATTACTTGCACATTGGTCTTGCAACATAAACTTCTTCTACTCTTTTCTACTGTTTCTTCTTGCACTATTTCTATTTTGTATTTGTATTTGTTTGTATCTGTTTTATTGTGTTATGTCCTATATAACTATGTTACAATGTTAGGGGAGCTTGGGACTTCAGATTGTCAATGCCATTTTCTACACTGTAGCTACTGTGCATATGAAAATAAAGCCTTTCAATTTTCAATCTTTGAATTTGAAATGCTTTTCCCCGGCAGAGGTGTAAAGTATATTTACTCAAGTGCTGTAACATTTTTAGATACTTGTTCTTTACTTGAGTATTTCCATTATTTGCTAGTTTGTACTTCTACTCCACTACAATTCAGAGACTAATCGTATACTTTTACTCCACTGCATTTATTTTGTACCTTTAGTTATTTTACAGACTTGGATTAATGATGTGAAATATAATCAACACTTAAAGGTGGGGTAGGTAAGTTTGAGAAACCGGCTCGAGATACACTTTTTGTTATATTCCATGGAATGCTCTTAACATCCCGATAGCAATGAATATCTTAAGTGCTTTGACAAAAAATCCATAAAAAAATGTCATCTGTGGAAGCCGTAGTACTGTAAAAAGTACGACCAATCATTTTAGCCGGCCCGGCTAAAATAACTGGATGGCCTACCTGCCTGTCAGCCTTCCATCTGTGCACAAACTTATCTCGTGCCCTCATTGGTCATGTGCGCGTTCGTGTGTGTTGGAGGAGGGGCTCTGTAAGGAAGAGGCAGATTTTTTCCGGCTGTGTATTTTCAAATTCTAGCGATCTCGAGCTGCTTTCTCCAAAATGACCTACCCCACCTTTAAATAAGACTTTAGTAACACCTGGAGTAAATTCACAATCTACCCTGCAGCAAACAAAGTGATTAAAACTAGCTGCACCTTTACCAGCTTTGACTAACACTTTAATGCATCAATAACTATTATTAAAATATATAATATATATTATTCTGTAAGGGGAAATCTGCATAATAAGTGCTTTTACTTTTGTACTTTTACTTGAGTAACCTTTGAATGCAGAACTTTAACTTGTAACAGTATATGCCTACACTCTTGTACTTCTACTTTTACTGAAGTACACGATGAGTACTCCTCCCACCTCTGTAAACCGGTGTGGGACCTTGTGTATATTTTTGTACTTTAAGATATCACGAAACTCCCCATTTTAAACATTTGTTCTCTGGTTCCTGATCAGTACTGGTCTTCTTGTGAATTGCTCTTGCATGGCTTTCGACTCTGTGAGAGTTGTGAGAAAGGTAGTAGACACTTTGGTTGGGATGAATCTGGGCCCTTTCTGTCAGATTCAGATTTTAATATTATAACTGAGATGTTGGTTAGTGGCAGTGAATCTGTGCAAATTTAACATGTGAATTTTACTGAGGCCATTGTAACCTTGCTGTGCGATTTCCACATTCATTATAATAAAGGAAATGAGAAGGCTCTATTTAATAGCTTTCATTAACATGATTCATATTTGTTAAGCCATTGCAAATACAATGTTTTACATTTTTTTTAAAACACAGTACAAGGGTGGAAGGACTTTACATAGTAATGTGTGAACACTTTTTCATGGAAAACCTTAATCAGAAACATAGATAGACGTTTTTTTGTTTAAGTGATAGCCGTCAAATGAATGTACCGGCTTGGAAAGTATTCTCCTGTAAAATGAAAAGTAGAACTTTATGTTGCATGAAAGGAAAGCAATAAGATGCCATCTGAGAACCATTTAGTTTTATAGGCAACTCCGGTGATCAAACTAATAAACGTATTTAAATAATATAATAACTTCAGCTCAAGCCCATGTGGACATCATTTAAACATCTACTGTTTGTTACAACTTACATCCATTTACTTATTATGTCAGTCATACCAGCAGCCTGGATGACCCTCATTTGTTTATATCTTTAGCGTTTAGGGTGAATCTGGTATTCTTACATCATCACCATACAAAGCTTTATTGTTAGATACATACATTAGATCACGCAGCATTAAGTGCACCGATCATTTCTATTCATTAAAGCACAATGTCGATTATTATTTCCAACTTCAGCTTGAGTGTCACCTTGAAACCAAAATAACAAACAATTTGATTCCACTACAAAATACATAAATATACAAAACAAAATGACATGTTGAAAACATAAAGAAATGTATTTGCAACTTAATTGCAGTTTTTTAAATCTTCAGCATAGGTTGCATTGCTCAGTCCCAGAGGTAGCTGCCTGGTGAACATTCATCCAGATGAAAAAACTGCTGCATTTATGTGCTTACACACACACACACACACACACACACACACACACACACACACACACACACACACACACACACACACACACACACACACACACACACACACACACACACACACACACACACACACACACACACACACACACACACACACACACACACACACACACACACACACACACACACACACACACCACACACACACACACACACACACACACACACACACACACACACACACACACACACACACACACACAGCTGTGCCCGCAAACTCCTGGCCCGCAAATTATTGGGTCTAGCTATGTACTGAGTGTGTGTATTTCGCGTTGAGTGATGTACAATGACAATGGCATCCCGTGGAGGAATTCTGCAATTGTTTACGTTACATCACGAAAACGCACAGCAGAACCTAACCCTGGAGCGCCGGCCTCTTTATTTACTAACTCCTCTTCATCCCCTATGGGTAATAAGGCTGAGATGAGAACTCTCCATCGTGTCACTTGTGTGGGTATATATGGAAATCTACTTGTTGGTGTAAACCATGTAATACCTTTTCAATTCAAAGTTATGCCTTCTCGGCAGCGTGAATCCTTCTCATGTGGATCAATAATTCATCGTTACGTCTGAAATTGTTCCCACATGCTTTACAAGTAAACGGTTTCTCACCTGTGTGGACTTTCATATGCCTTTTTAATGTTGTCGTCTCAACGCAGCTTTTCCCGCAGGTCATGCAAACATACGGTTTCTCACCTGTGTGGACACTCATATGCCTTTTTAATTTTGACGTCTCAAGGAAGCTTTTCCCGCAGGTCACGCAAACATAGGGCTTCTCTCCTGTGTGGACTCTCATGATGTGAAGCTTAACATTACAGTTGAATTTGAATTTCTTTCCACATGTTTTGCAAGCATATTTTTTCTCACCTGTGTGGACGCTCATATGCCTTTTGAATTTTGACATCTCATTGAAGCTTTTCTCGCAGGTCACGCAAACATATGGCTTCTTATCCGTGTGGGTGGTTATGTGTCTTCGCAGCATTGACATGTACTTAAAATCTTTCCCACATGTTTTGCAAGTATATTTCTTCTCACCGGTGTGGACTCGCATGTGTTGCTTCAATGAACTACTTTCTCTGAAATCTCTTCCACATTTTTGGCAAGAATATGGCTTCTCATCCGTGTGGGTGGGCATGTGTCTTCGCAATAATGACAAGTACTTAAAATCTTTCCCACAAGTTTTACATTTAAAATTATTGTTCACTGTGCAAGTATTACGTTGCATGTCTGACAAGTTAGCGTTGTTTACATTGTTCCTTTTGGTTTTGTGATGTCTTTTGTTTATTTCTGGATCTGCAGTTCTTGAGATGAGCTGCAGATGACTTTGTGCTTCTGATACCACAACGCTTATAACTGGCATGTTGCCTACAGACTCTTTTGCACAAGTCCGTCTGCTGTGCACACTTTCCTCATCAGTAAGAGTCACCATGAAGACATCAGTCTCCTGCTTTAGTCCAAGCTGCTCTTCCTCCTGACTGGTGCAAAGTTCCTCCTGTTCCTCTTTAATCTGTGGAGGCTCTGGGTCCTCTTGGTACAGACTGGAGTTCCTTTCCTGACTACAGAGCTGCTGGTCAGTGAGAACCTCCTCCTCATTACAGACATGTTGCTGAGGGAGCTCTGGAGGGACAGAAAATAAACAAAGTACTTGTTAGAGCCAGTATTTTGCTTTCATAAGAAAGGCCACCTAATTGTGACGTCTGTAGTCAACGCACTATAAAGGACTACAATTCCCACGGCGCCTGTGCTAAAGCCACAGTGATGGGCAACCTGTTGAGAGACGCCGTCGAGGAACAGTTTTTAACCGTACACGTACATACAAATCGTACAAGTATCCTTTAAGTTATGAAGTTATAAGCATTATCAAGAAAGAAAGAATACCTAAGTTGTTTGTTATTTTATTTGAGCTTTGCCTATTTCTTTTGAATATTGTAAAGGCCTATTTTCTTTGTTGCATGTGCACAAGTTTGTTATTTTATTTTGAGCAAACACATCGCAACATCATCTAAACCATCGGAGGCCAAGCAACACTTCAAACTGTGAGTAATTTAAAGGAAAGAAATTAATTAGAACTGTCTGTTTAAGGCGTCTAGTGGCTTGATGGAAAGACAAGGAAGGAAGCCACAACAGTACTGTTAGTGTGGTGTTAGGGAAGCAAATTGCATTCAATGCTGGGCAATGGTGTTAAGATCAATATCACAATATCAAGACAACAACAAACAAGACAATAGAAATGCATTATGCATAACATTTATAAATAGATTTGATCAAATACAAATAAAAAACATTAGGCCACCAACTTTTTAAAACTATAACATTATTCTAACAATGTGTATTTTAACTGCTGTGCTTTGTGTATTTGTGATCTGTTGTTGGAGATCTGAATGTGAATTAATAAACAGAAAATAGCTAACGAGAGGCTTTATTTAACCATAATGAATCCCATTCAGATTGTTTTATAATTTGTAAGGGTCAGGGAATAACTCTGTAGAGAACTTCGGTCAGAGATAGTTATTGTTGTGCAATAAGCCATAAGCGACAACAGATGTGATTCAGTGTCCTCAGCTGTTTAGTCTATCTATTGAAGAATGTTGATTATTACACTCTGAACTAGTTAAAACCTGGAGCTACAAGAGGGTTCTTCAGAATTGATGTGGCATCTCAACCGTGTGGTCAACTCGTGGCCCGTGACATGTCTTGTCAATTCTCCGGCCGAAGCTCCAAATAAACCATCAGTGTTTGCCATCAAAGCTCCAGCTCTCCTCGTGTCTCTATTGCGGCTTTCACACCGGCGCTTTTCACTTTCTAGCTCCTCGCGAGAGCTTTTCTGGTTCAGCTCCCGTTTCCCTTTTCAGCTCCCGCTCTGTTCACACTGCCCAGAGCTGCCGCTGCTGCGTCATGACGTCACAGTTTACGTCGCTGATTTTCTCCCACAACAACAACGGGCCGGGGACTGCATCGGGTCGTGTTGCTTTTAATCATACGAAGCCAGATTAAATTAAATAACGACTTCTCCAACCTTATACTTTTCTCCAGAGTGCCGTGGTTCATTGTTTATTAATGTGTTTCAGCGGCATTTACCGACCGCTGCAGTGGCTGCACTTCCACGGGAGTTTATTGTCCCGTTAGCTCCGGGTTAGCTCACACGGCTCTAAAGTATTCACTGTCTGACTGTCACACAAGCAGCTGATACATATCCCCAGTTCCCCTTAAGTGAATGTGTGTCAGTCTGAATTGACGCTGTTTGGCATCACAACGCTGTTATGAAAGTTTCTCTGGTATAACATGGGTGATGTTAGCATAGCAACCGAAGCTAAACTGACTACTTGCTAAGCCGTTTTCTATAGGCACATTTTACCGGCGTATTTTTCATTATGATTCTACTTCTGATAGTCGGACATGACAACCTGTATAGCCCATGTATCTCCACAATGATCAATAACAGCGAACGGATGGTCAAAGTAAGGTTTCCTGCACGCCTCGACGTAAGAGACGTAAGCGACGCTGCGTCATAGCTCCGAAGCTCTTGCCTCTGGACCGACAATATTTTGGAGCTGGAAGTGAACCGCATTCCGGAGCTATGACGCGCCGCCGCTGCGGTGTGAACAGGAAAAACCGGCGCTTTTCAGGCTCTAGCTCCCAGCAGGAGCTGGAAAAGCGCCGGTGTGAAAGGGGTATTTGACTCCTGACTCTCCATTGCTCCAGAAGTTTCCCCCACAGTAAGAACTTGATAGGAAACTAGAAAATTCCGAGAAATGTTGACTGTGTGACTGAAACTTGGGTGTGCGTCCCGATGCTAACATTACCCCCGCTGAGTAAGTATTAATAGCATTAGTTGTATTGTTAAGGTACAACAAAGAATATCCATTAATTTTAGCTCACTTTTAGCTGACGATTTTAACTGTTTATCTATTACATTTTTGGATTATTGTACCACATTCCTGCATCGTTCCTTTACATCTTTAGATTACCACTGGATTTAGTTAACGACCGACAGGTGTCTTCAAAGATCAAAGCGTTTCCACGGCAACGCCCTGCCAGTGAACGAGAGACAGCCTGTCAGAGAATGTATTGACAATATTGTGCTGCATTATTGCTTCTAAGTAAAAAACTGTAACTCCAATCAGCTAAATCTCCTACCCAGAGTATTTAGGATACCAGATGAACACCTGATGGCTCTCGTGTTTGCTATGCAAGTCCGTTTGATTAAATGAGCATATCGGTGCGGCCCGGACAAATATCCCTACATTGTGATCACCAAAGTATGAAGAGTGAAAATTGTGGCCAGCCGAGCAATAGTTGGAAAAAAAACTCCACTACATTTTCCAGCTCCTCTCCCCTTTAGTCGTGATGTCACCACTCTAAGTCTTAACGAGCTTTCCCATACGGCCCCTCCACACGGTGGCGTGCGTTGAAGCTTCAGCGCTTCT
This sequence comes from Trematomus bernacchii, assembly GCF_902827165.1. Lineage (NCBI taxonomy): Eukaryota > Metazoa > Chordata > Actinopteri > Perciformes > Nototheniidae > Trematomus > Trematomus bernacchii. Next base: position 12,272,743 of record NW_022988043.1, read on the forward strand.
GCCCATTCACTTTGAATGGGGTGACATCTCGCTTTGCCGAACTGCATTGTGTTTCCGTCGCTTCGCTTTGCTCGCGTTGCTCGCGTTGCTCGCTTCAAAGGTTGAGCAATGTTCAACTTTTGAAGCTTCGAAGGAAGCGTCAGCCAATCAAATCCTATGCCAGTACAAGCTCTAGCCAATCAAACCACGTGCTTGTGTGTCCAGGGCGGGAGATTCATGTGATTGGTTGTTGGTCGAGTTTCAGACACGCCCGCCGGTAAGCTTCAACGCACTCGTGTGGACGCTGCGATTCACATCCATTATAAAATGTGAAACAGTGTGAAATGTCCACAAAACGTAAGCTGCGACTACGTGAGAACCGTACTAGCTATCAAAAATATCCAAATAGTCTAATAAAGTCCATAGTCTCGAGAACCGTTTAAAGTTGGAATTATTGTTCTACGTTAAAGTATGCGGAATCTGTATGGGGTCAAAGGAGTGTTTCTGAGCTCTGTTCAAATGGATTTCTCATTCATTCCTATGGAGAAAATGATCGCAGTTTTCAGCAAATTTGCGTGAAAACGGCTAGGCGAATCTCTTATAAAAGACATAGCAACCCGATCTCGGTTATTACGAAACGTTTTGATGTGTTTTTTGTGTGTTTAGTGTCAACGCTGCCGGACGAGTAGCATGACAACATTTGTGGCAGAAGAAGGAGAATAAGATGAGATAAGTATGTTGAATACTATACTGTGTGTGGCTTCGCCAGTCACACAGAATAAGAAAGTATTTTATTTTTTGTTACACACCTGTTCTGTGCAGCTTCATCTGGGGCTTGCCTACAGACTCTTTTGCACAGGTCCGTCCGCTGTGCACACTTTCCTCATCAGTAAGAGTCACCATGAAGACATCAGTCTCCTGCTTTAGTTCAAGCTGCTCTTCCTCCTGACTGGTGCAAAGTTCCTCCTGTTCCTCTTTAATCTGTGGAGGCTCTGGGTCCTCTTGGTCCAGACTGGAGTTCCTTTCCTGACTACAGAGCTGCTGGTCAGTGAGAACCTCATCCTCATTACAGACATGTTGCTGAGGGAGCTCTGGAGGGACAGAAAATAAACAAAGTACTGTTAGTGTGGTGTTAGGGAAGCAAATTGCATTCAATGCTGGGCAATGGTGTTAAGATCAATATCACAATATCAAGACAACAACAAACAAGACTACAGAAATGCATAAAGCATGAAAAGAGTTTATTTAAAAAGCATGCGGCCACCCACTTAAAAAATATATATAATATGTTTTAACAATGTGTATTTTAACCGCTGTGCTGTGTGTTTGTTGTTTGAGATCTGATCATGAATTAATAAACAGAATGTGGTTCTATCATCACAATAGGATGCAGTATTTAGCAATCAATTCAACATGTAATGTCTTAACTGGTCAAGTAGTCCTATTCTATTTGATTGTTTATTTACAGCTGATTTCTTGAATATATATAATAATTAAATATCTCATACAGAAATGAGCAGAACATGGAAATACTTAATAGAAGAATAAGTCCCTCCTCAATATTATATATATGGGTAATTATAAAACGGACAAGTCAAATCAAGCAATCTGATTGGTTCTGAGCCGTGATATACTGAGCGTATACCACGGGTAGAATTGTAAGTTACTTTTCATCCCTCCGCGTCTGAGAAAAACAGTATACAGTTAAACTGGCACAAGAAAGCAGCGGAGAAGTAACGGGGCAGAAACCCTCCTTTTTACGCAGCAGCCCAGACATAGACATCAAACGGCAAAAACATATTCAGTGTACAGTTCCTTTGGCATTAGGGCAGGGATATCTAGATACTTTCCAAGGTTTGACATAATGAATTGTGCTACTTTTAAAGCAAGCAACGATGTTTTCAAATCTGTAATCAAAAAGGTCCGCAAAAACATTTAAGATTAACTTCGACCTCCGGGGGGGTCTTACTATGGAGGAGTGGATTGAGGAGTGCCTATCTCCAGAACAAAAAGCACCTAAACGACGACATGTAGAGCTACATGAAGAGCAGGTAGTAGACCAACTGGAAAAGTATCACCATTCAAAAGCTTTCTGATGTGGGTCTTGAAACAAAGCAGAGAAATTATGACCGTTAGTGGCCACAGGTGCGAAAGCTCTCTCCAGACCTACTGGAAGCCGAATCTCGGGGACCGGAAAAAGTGGAGCAATATTCTCGCCACGCCAAGCAACAGCCTAGAACAACCTCAGTCTATAACCACGTAAGCCATTCTACTGATGCTGGCAGTTTTTCAGTGGGTGCACAATAAATGGCAACATACACATTAATGTAAATAAATAGCCAAATAATGGATCAACGCTCTCTGTCTAGTACAGGGGTCGGCAACCCCTGGCACGCGTGCCAATGCTGGCACGCGGCACCGTAACCAGTGGCACACTAGGAATAAGTGGAATAAGTGTGCAAAATATTTAAATTGTATTTTCGGATCCTGAACGAGACCGCCACCAGAGCGCGTCTCCCTGTTACCTGCAGAAGGAAGCCATGCACGCAGCGCAACCCCGCTCTGTTTAACTCCAGGTGACTTTCTGCCGCTTTCCTCCGTGGTGCAGGGCTGATTGTTTCACCACAGAGGAAAGCACTTCACAAATTGCAGTACCCATAAGGAGCTGTACAAATGCCGCAGTTTTTGCGTGGCTGTGTCTTTAGTTGAAAGCCCAGTGGCGATCTGCTCATCTCTCATTGAAATAATATGCTACAAAGGGGCGGACTGGCCATCTGTGTGTTGAACTTTCCTGTCGGCTCCCAGACCGTAGTCGAGGAGGGCGGAAGCAACAAGCTTCAGGTTCAATAACCCACTTTAGCTTAAATGACTGGAGAGACGAGCTCTTCTTGGGAGGCCGTTGCATTTATTTAGCTGTTCTTCTGTTTCACAAAATACATCACAGACCTCTGTTTTTCTGCTGCCTCGTTTCACTTCCAGAAACATACACACGCTCGCTCACTCTCTCTCTCTCTTAAAAGGGACAGCGATCTCATCTCACTCCGCATGACCCTAATATCATAACATGTGTGTTCTGGAGAATCACAGAACGGACGATCGTCCTTATTATATGCCGTTTAAACCAATTATTTAAATGTGTTTGTTAAATTCGGCATCATGTAAGTTGCGCTGACAGGTCCACACACTGCTTCCCCGCAGCGAGGCCCCCCCGCCCTCCTGTTGATAGTTCACGAGCGTCAAGCTCCTCAACCCCCCCCCCCCGTTGATAATTCTCGATCATTGTCACGCTGATAACAATACAAAAATGTAATGGCACTTCATACCAAAGAGGTTGCCGACCCCTGGTCTAATATGTTCGCTAGCTGTTGTTATTGTTCCACCTCGCACTATGTTTCGTGCAGAGGGCAACGGAGGGACTATTTTATTTTGAACATCATTATTTACTAATAAAAACTATTTAAATTAGAGTGTGTATTTTTCTTTCATATTGCCACACTTGGTAACCGTTTTATAAAAGCAATAGCTCACTTCAGGCCGTGATATATGCTCATTATATCACAGCTAAGGGGGTTGTCGATACCTCCGCCGAACCACGCCCCTTAGCTGTGATATAATGAGCATATACCACGGCCTGTCGTGAGCTATTGCTTAATTATAAAACGGACAAGTCAAATCAAGCAATCTGATTGGTTCTTAGCCGTGATATACTGAGCGTATACACGGGTAGAATTGTAGTTACTTTTCACAACAAGTCAGTATCCCTCCGCGTCTGAGAAAAATTGTATACAGTTGAGCGGAAAAGCAGTTTACTTTTCGAACTGGGACAAGAAAACAGCGGAGAAGTAACGGGGCAGAAACCCTCCTTTTTACGCAGCGGTCCAGACATAGACATCAAACGGCAAAACATATTCAGTGTGCAGTTCCTTTGGCATTAGGGCAGGGATATCTAGATACTTTCCAAGGTTTGACATCATTAATTGTGCTACTTTTAAAGCAAGCAACGATGTTTTCAAATCTGTAATCAAAAAGGTCTGCAAAAACGCTATCGAAGCAGTTCCTACCGTTGCTACATAGTTCAAACAATAACAACGGACTATTTTTGATCTGCCCGTCGGGTATTCTTTTACCCATAATGACCGCCTCGCTGCACATTATCCCTTACTTAACTTCGACCTCCGGGGTGGCCTTACTATGGAGGAGTGGATTGAGCAGTGCCTATCTCCAGAGCTACTGGAAGCCGAATCTCGGGGACCGGAGAAAGTGGAGCAATATTCTCGCCACGCCAAGCAACAGCCTATACAACCTCAACCTATACAAGTAACCAAGTAAGCCATTCTACTGATGCTGGACAGTTTTTCAGTGGGTGCACAATAAATGGCAACATACAAATGAATGTAAATAAATAGCCAAATAATCGATCAACGCTCTCTGTCCAGTGGCGGTTCTACGGGGTGGCACGGGGTGGCAGCTGCCACCTCAGAAAAATGCCTTGCCACCCTAGTTGCCACCCCAGTTGGCAGCTTTGTTTTGAAAGAAAAGTTGTGGCTCATCGGACATTTATGAGAGAAAATCTCTAATGTCCGAGTGCAAGTGAATGCAGCACAAGACGCAAGCCTTGTAACCCCTCCCCCGGACCTGGCGCGAGCGTGGAAATATGATTGGCGGCGATTTCATTTGAACGGGGGGACAGCGCAAAACGAGAAGCATTTCGGATCCAAGCAGACGGAAGGAATGAGGTATTTGCGGTCTACAATGACAGAGAAGAGACTGTCAAGTTTGGTTGTACTCAGCATTGAATCAAAACGCACTAAAGCTTTGGTTCTTAATCAGTTTGTGAGGCGTTTTGCTGAACAAGATGGTAATCGCCGCATTCAGCTGTTATAGGCATGCCAACTTGATGCTCTGCTCACGGATGACTTGATGAGCATACAAAACTGTTAAGATGATGACCTTATGTGTGTATATATTTTTTTTCTTTGAGGGGGTCTGCCCCCAAAAAACAGTTTCAAGTCCTGATAAAGTAAAATAAGACGGTGTGTAAAACTACACTGCCCAGCCAAAAAAGAGTAACCACTTTGATTTAACTAGGCCAGTAGGTAAGGACTTTCCACTGGATAATAACTTACTGCAGCGATGTATATGTTTTAGCTGAATACACATTTTTTAACCCTAACTGATGCAGTTAGTTACTTCTTTAATGTTTGTTCTTTCTGATGTAAAGTCAAGGTTGTAACTGTTTGCAATGAAGTCGTGGGGCGCTGAACTGTTCCTTTGATTCTTTTGATATATGATAGTAATTACTTGTCTTTCAAATTTGAAGGAGGGTGAGCAAGCATCTTGAGGAACATTCATCATTAACTCCTCCAAAAAATATAGTTTATTCAATAATAACACTGAATATGTGAATCATAAAAGTGATTGACAGCTGATAGGAATAATATGATTGTTAATAGCATCATATTAATTTAGACCAGGGGTAGCCAACACGGTGCCCGCGGCGGCAACGTGAGTCGCCCGCGGGGCATTTTCTAAAAATAGCTCGCCAAGCAAATCCAAAATGTATAAAATACACAAAACAAAAAAGGAAATGTAATTAAAAGAATCTACCCTATGCATAAACGAAACCTAAATCATAGCGAACTCTATCTACTTACTACAACTCTATATAACACCCCTCCTCCCCCCACCCCCACAATGAATATCGACCAATCACGTTCTTGCTTGATTTGCGGGACCAGCGTTGCAGTCTGGAAGAAAAGCAATGTGGGCCACATGTGTTGTATAGGCTGGCATGATAGGCTGTTCAATGGGGCTGATGTGTTGTGTAGATTCTGCCAGAAGGAAAATCAGCGGGGAGGTGCCACATAGGGCAGAGTTTTACTGTGTGTGTGTTGCAACTTGCATATATATTTATTGCACTTGACGCACACACACGCATGGCGTAATTTCCACCTGGGACAGGGGGGAAATGTCCCCCGCTCTTTTCGAAATCCCGTTTGTGTCCCCCCCACTTTACAAATATGTTTATTATTATTTTTTAACGCAAGCCGTCATCGCCACGGAGGAGCACACAGCCTCTGTGAGCGAGCGAGACAGAGGGAGAGAGAGAGAGAGCGAGCGAGAGAGCTAGGGAGGGAGGGAGGGAGAGAGGGAGAGAGAGCGAGCGAGAGAGCTAGGGAGAGCATACCTTTATCCATTTAATATAGATAAAGTAAGAAATCATTCCAATGTGTATACTGTAGGACAGTAAAAAAAACAAAAAAACAGTTTGAAAGGGGAGTGATTAGTAAAATAAGCATAAATAGAAAGAAAGAATGCTAACTAGGTAACATAAGATAAGAATAAACAAGTTTAAATGATTTGTTATTGGTGGTGATCATATTCTAAAGATGTTTGGATTATTGAAAATTATAAAACGGACAAGTAAAATCAAGCAATCTGATTGGTTCTTAGCCGTGGTATACTGAGCGTATACCACGGGTAGAATTGTAAGTTACTTTTCACAACAAGTCAGTATCCCTCCGCGTCTGAGATAAACAGTATACAGTTGGGCTGAAAAGCAAACTGCCTGCAGTTTGCTTTTCAAACAGGAACAAGAAAGCAGCGGAGAAGTAACCGGGCAGAAACTCTCCTTTTGACGCAACGGTCCAGACATAGACATCAAACGGCAAAAACATATTCAGTGTGCAGTTCTTTTGGCATTAGGGCAGGGATATTTAGATACTTTCCAAGGTTTGACATAATGAATTGTGCTACTTTTAAAGCAAGCAACGATGTTTTCAGATCTGTAATCAAAAAGGTCCGCAAAAACATTTAAGATTAACTTCGACCTCCGGGGGGGGGGGGGGGGGGTCTTACTATATGGAGGAGTGGATTGAGGAGTGCCTATCTCCAGAACAAAAAGCACCTAAACGACGACATGTAGAGCTACGTGAAGAGCAGGTAGACCAACTGGAAAAGTACCACCATTCAAAAGCTTTCTGATGCGGGTCTTGAAACAAAGCAGAGAAATTATGACCGTTAGTGGCCACAGGTGCGAAAGCTCTCTCCAGAGCTACTGGGAGCCGAATCTCGGGGACCGGAGAAAGTGGAGCAATATTCTCGCCACGCCAAGCAACAGCCTCGAACAACCTCAGCCTATACAAGTAACCACGTAAGCCATACTACTGATGCTGGACAGTTTTTCAGTGGGTGCACAATAAACGGCAACATACACATTAATGTAAATAAATAGCCAAATAATGGATCAACGCTCTCTGTCTAATATGTTCGCTAGCTGTTGTTAGTGTTGTTGCATAGCAACCACCTCGCACTGTTTCGTGCAGAAGGCAACGGACGGACTATTTTATTTTGACCATCATTATTTAATCATAACAACTATTTAAATTAGAGTGTGTATTTTTCTTTCATATTGCCACACTTGGTAACCGTTTTATAAAAGCAATAGCTCACTTCAGGCCGTGATATATGCTCATTATATCACAGCTAAGGGGGTTGTCGACCCTCCGCTTCGCGTCGGGCCGAACCACGCCCCTTAGCTGTGATATAATGAGCATATACCACGGCCTGTCGTGAGCTATTGCTTAAGTATACAGCTCTCTTTCATCTGAGTGTTGAGAGCTGTATCCATCAATTCACCAGATTGATGCATTTCACTTCAACATTTAAAAATAATCTTCCCGGGGGTGCATGCCCCCGGACCCCCCTAGAGGAGGTGAGGACCCCCCTAGAGGAGGTGAGGTCCCCCCCTAGAGGAGGTGAGGCCTGTCCACCCCCAAATAAAGTAGGTTAAAATAATTAAATTGAATACATGTTCTTTTAGTAAACACTGAAAACGGGTCCCACAGACCCAAACAGCACACAAAGGTTAAAGGTCAGCATATCATAATGTTAAAATGTGCTAAATATATACACTGCAAAAAACTAAAAAAGAGGAGTAAAAGTAGCCCCCGACTTGTTTTATTTTTTGAAAGTAGCCCTCACCCTAAAAAAGGTTGGTGACCCCTGCTGTAGCGAGTAAAACTCTAACACAGAAAATACCTCCCCAAAACGCCTCGTTGGAGAGACGTCACTGCCCATTTGAGTCTTCCATTTAGTTCCGGGTACCGCATGGTGTCATGCGGTACCCGGAACGAAATGGACCAATCCCGAAGAGCTATGGCCACACCCAGCGGCGCTGGCCGCACCCTCTGCCAGCCTAACATTTACTGTTGGAAGCTCTGGTTCAGTTCACAATCGATCCAGTCATGCCAATGCCAAGGACCTGTTTCCTGAAATGTGAGGAGAAATCTGAGCTGTTTGTCCTGCCGACGGAAGAACCACGACGAAGTCAGTGGTTGAAATTTATTTTTAACACTGTTCCTTCAGAGGTTCGAAGAACATTACTGTGTGCGCGGCATTTCACAGACGAAAGCTTCCAAAACATTGCCCAGTTTGAGGCCGGATTTGAAACTGAAGGACGATGCTATTCCTAGTTTGTTTGGACCGTTTGGAGCAGGGGAAGATTCGGGTACACAACCTGTAAGTTTGCATTGTTATTTGTGTATTTATCAAACAAGGTATCTACCACGACTGTTTAAATGTGTAAACATGTTTCGGACTGCTAAGCCAGTGCTAACTAAGTTGCTAGCGTTTCCATATCAACTCTAATATCAGCAGATGGCCTTACATACATGTATCTCATAGCAGGAGAATGTCTGCATTCACACACGAAATACTCATAGACAGTATACTCCAGGTGATTTACCGTACGGTCAGTCGCGAAACGTAATTACATTATAGCTGGCGTTCCGAGCGTGTATGCTACCGAGCTAAACAACAAGGCTACTAAGAGCTAGACATGAGTTTGCTCGAAAAAAAAAAAAATGTATGCCAGCTACAATGAATGTAGCAGACTACCCATATAAGATTGCAATTGTAAACATGTGCTTGAGCCTAATATGAACCACTATCTGTTGTTCATAGTATAGTATAGCATATTGAACAACTAGCAAACGTAGATTAGCATTGTAATCCAGCTGGCAAGCTGACGAACATCAAACAACTAAGTTTATTTCACACTTCCAGCAGAGACAACGGGGAAATCCCCTCTCTTTGCCCACTCACAGACCCCCAAAGGACGGTACATTACAGTTGGCTTTCCTCCGACGCTGATAGCATGTATAGCTAACGAGGCTAGCTATACATGCTAGCGGGAAATATCGTATTCATGCCAGTTACAATGAATGACCGAACGTAGCAGACTACCCGTATAAGATTGCAATTATAAACACGTTATTGCTAGCCTAATATGAACCACTAGCTTTTGTTCATAGTAGTTTTATTACACTCCATTATAGTTGCCGTACCTCCGAGCTAACGTTCATATCGTGTTTGCTAACAAGGTAAACAAGAAAGCTAGGTTAGCATATTAGCTGGCAAGCTTACTGTGTTTATTAGATAGATGGATTAGATAGATCCACACTCCTACCACAACTACTACTAACGAATCTAAAACAACTAAGTTTCTCTAATATTTTGTGATTTGCATTTGATTTCGTCCAGCCAGATCCTGGCGGAAAATACATGACGGACGGGACTACCACACTGAGGCCTCGTCCTAAAAAGCCCCGGCTGCGATAGGCAAGATGCCGACAACGGGGAGGAATGGATGATATACCGTGTATATATGTATATTTATGTTCATTTTGTACATTTCTAAAAATAAAGTTTGATGGAAATACTTAGTAGGCCTATCCTTTCTTCCCTGAATGATTTGCTCCTATAACATATCATTCATATATAGCAAACCATGATTTGATTTCTCATCAAACAGTAGTAGTTTATTACAGGTAAAAATAACTTACTCTTCTATAACAACAGTTGTAGGTACAGTTCGGTTAGTTAGCGTATAAAATATACGGCTGTACCGACGCCATTATAAGACTGATGTTCCGAGAGCGAGCCGAAAAAAGCACTGTTAGACATGGGCAGAGCCTCTCTGGTGGTTGACTAATCAGAACAGAGTGGCCGAGCTGACCAATCGGAGCACAATAGGCTCACAAGGAGGGGGGGGCAAGAGCTCCAACGAGTCGTTTAGTGGAGAGAGTGAATACTGCCGAATACACATACTTTACAGAGATGCTGTATGCGAAACCAATGTGAGTTTGGAAAATTGCACAGTATAAATCTATTTTAGTATACCTCAACAATGTAATTATGATCAGTGGAAATGGCCATGACATGGGCCCTTTAATCAAAAAGAACAACACAATTGGTTTCATAGTTGAATTCAATAAATGAGTACTTTATTTCATGTAATATTATAATCGTTAAATATGGCATGATTTAATACAGTTTGTTTTATATGTTAAACCAATATGCGTAAGTGTTTATTGTTTCTTGTTCCTAGGAACTAATGTTTGTTCATGTACTGGTACTGCCTGTTTTGTTGATACACTGGACAACTCAACTTGGGTTGACGTCTTTATTTGAAGCTCTGCTGAAGTCTGTGACAAAGTTATAATTTGACAAGGTTATACGGAAAAGGAACTTTAAAGATGAATCTCCTTTCACGACAAGCGGCCAACGAGGTATTTGTTTTATGTTCTCACGTGTCATATTTTCATTCATATATGTGTAGCACAATATGCTAATATGTTTGGCTACGTATACGTGTAATTCGTTGTTGTAGTTCTCACGGCGTAACGGAAGAGGGGAGGCTACAAGATGAAAACTCCAAGAAATAAACGCCCGTTTTAAAGAACCGACCTGTGTCTGTGTCGTGAAGAGAGCTACACTCTTATAAAAGACATAGCAACCCGATCACGGTTATTACGAAACGTTTTGATGTGTTTAGTGTCAATGCTGCCGGATGAGTAGCATGACAACATTTGTGGCGGGAGAAGGAGAATAAGTTGAGATAAGTATGTTGAATACTATACTGTGTGTGGCTTCGCCAGTCACAAAGAATAAGAAAGTATTTTATTGTTTGTTACACACCTGTTCTGTGCAGCTTTATCTGAGGCTTGCCTACAGACTCTTTTGCACAAGTCTGACCGCTGTGCACACTTTCCTCATCAGTAAGAGTCACCATGAAGACATCAGTCTCCTGCTTTAGTCCAAGCTGCTCTTCCTCTTGACTGGTGCAAAGTTCCTCCTGTTCCTCTTTAATCTGTGGAGGCTCTGGGTCCTCTTGGTCCAGACTGGAGTTCCTTTCCTGACTACAGAGCTGCTGGTCAGTGAGAACCTCATCCTCGTAGACATGTTGCTGAGGGAGCTCTGGAGGGACAGAAAATAAACAAAGTACTGTTAGTGTGGTGTTAGGGAAGCAAATTGCATTCAATGCTGGGCAATGGTGTTAAGATCAATATCACAATATCAAGACAACAACAAACAAGACTACAGAAATGTGTTATGCATAACATTTATAAATAGATTTGATCAAATACAAATAAAAAACATTAGGCCACCAACTTTTTTAAACTATAACATTATTCTAACAATGTGTATTTTAACTGCTGTGCTTTGTGTATTTGTGATCTGTTGTTGGAGATCTGAATGTGAATTAATAAACAGAAAATAGCTAACGAGAGGCTTCAACCATAATGAATCCCATTCAGATTGTTTTATAATTTGTAAGTACTTGATAGGAAATAATAAAGTATTTCATTGTTTGTTACACACCTGTTCTGTGCAGCTTTATCTGAGGCTTCAAGACGGTATCCAATAATCTGCGCTGACGACAAATCTCCTCCTCGTATGCTGATAAAGCTTGAGCAAAAACTCCAAATATTTCATCGGCAGCTGCAGCTAGTCGCTCGTTGATAACACTTCTCAGTTTCTCAACTGCAGCCATTTCTACAGTGTGAAATATATGGATGTATGAAGAGACAAAATAAGCCAAACGAACTTTTATTTTTCTTGTTGGCATAAACTACACAACTTCCGGTGGAATGTTCTTCTTCGTTAGTTTAGGGAGTCATCTTCTTCTTCTTCTCTTTTTAATGGCGGATCGCAAACAGCTTTTGGTTGCATACCGCCACCTACTGTACACGAGTGTGTATCATCATGTCATCCCTCTAATAAACCAGCATATCGAAAACATAAAACTAAGAAACCATAACATAAAACAAAACATAAACAAAAAACAAATCATCCATGATCTATTCTAACCTACTGTTAGATTATTTTCCTTATCCCAGTTTCCCTCAAAAAGGTGAACAGTGCCTTTCTGGTAGCTCTTACTCCTTCTCCTTCTGTTCCCAGAATACCAGCTACATTCCACTCCCTCTCTGCCTCTAAAACTTTAGCCCTTAATTTTCCTCGTTCAACTCTATAGGTGACACAATGTAATAAAATATGTTCCACATTTTCCCTAACTCCACAGTTCCCACACTTGTCACTGTCACTTTTCCCCATGACATACAGGGTACCATTCATTGCAGTGTGATTTAGTCTGAGCCTAGCTATCATGATTTTCTCCCTTCTGTTTCTTTCTTTATAAATATTAATTGTAATTGTCTTTTGCACTTGATTATACTCTTTGCCTTTCTGGTCTTTCTCCCACCTTTTCTGCCAGATCTCCATCCCTTTCTTCTTAATTACTGCTTTTCCTTCTCCTTTTCCAAGTTTAACTGGTAATGTGATTTCCTTTTGTAGTGCACTTTTTGCTAATCTATCAGCACACTCGTTCCCTTTCACCCCCTCATGAGCAGGCACCCAGCAGAACTGAAGAGCTATACCGCCTCTGTGCAGTCTTAACAGGCTGTGATTGATTTCTATGAGTATGTCTTCTCTGGCAGTTGTTGTTGACTGTATGCTTTGTAAACTGGATAATGAATCTGTGCATATCACCAGCCTATCTGGTCTGACCTCTTCCACCCACTGTAATCCTATTACTACTGCCAGCATTTCTGCTGTATACACTGAAAGTTGGTCTGACGCTCTTTTTGATATCGATATTTTAAATTCTGGGATATATATACCAATTCCGACACACTCTTCCTTGTTCTTAGAACCATCTGTGTATATTTTGAGGTAATTGTGATCATTACTCCTGAGGTACAAACTTGTTTTGAATCCTACTTCATTTATTTGCCACTCTCTTTTCTTTTCTACAATACTCACATCTATATTTACTATTGGAAAAAGCCATGGGGGTACACTACTGAATGGATTTGATGGTGAAAACTCTAACTCATGCATGCCGTATGTCCTTATTCTTCCTTTACTTGTCCATCCAAACCCACGCCCCTGAAACTTGGAATATTCCCAGCACTCCTGAAATGTTTTGTTTGTGACATTTCCTTCCCCACTTCCTTTTAACCTGACCCAATAAGCAAGAGCAATTGTCTCTCTTCTTAGCTCCAATGGAGTCTCTCCTGCTTCAACTAATATTGCATTAGTAGGAGTTAACTTAATTGCACCTATACACAACCGTAACGCTTTATATTGTAACCTATCAATTTTTAGTAATGACGTTTTTGCTGCTGCTGCATATACACCCGTAATCCAGAGTTGTCCTCATAATTGCCCTATAGATGTCGATTAATGCCTGTTTGTCTGCCCCCCAGTCACATCCAGCCACTGCTCTTAATAGGTTCAACACTTTTGGGGATTTTGTTTCCAAATGTTTAATATGAGTTTTCCATATACATTTACGATCTAACCATAGCCCCAGATATTTAAATTCATTGACCTCATTTATCGGCTTTCCATATAATGTAAGCTTCTCAGTCTCCATTTTACGTTTATTCGTAAATTTCATGAAGCAAGATTTGCTTGCTGACAGCTTGAAACCCCAGTTGTATGACCACTTCTCCACTTTCTTTATAGCTTTCCCTATCTTTTCAAAGACATATGGAACATTTCTTCCCCGTATCCATATGGCCCCGTCATCTGCATATAGCGCAGATTTTATGCATCCATCCAAATTACTAAAAATGTCATTTATCATAACGTTAAATAATATCGGGCTGATTGAACTCCCTTGAGGAATGCCATTTTCTATACTGCACTCTTTTGAAACCTCTGCCCCTACTTTAACTCTGAATTTCATGTCTGATAAAAAAGCCATGATCCAGTTATACATTCTCCCTCCAACACCCATTCTACTCAATTTGATGAGCAACCCATCCCTCCACATAGAGTCATACGCCTTTTCAATATCAAAATATACTATTGCCATAACCTCTTTCATTTTCATTGTCTTTTGAACCTCATTGCTTACTCTTACCAAAGCATCAATTGTGGATCTTCCTTTATGAAAACCACTCTGAAAATGACTCAGTAACCCTCTCTGTTCTAAGACGTGTGATAGTCTATGCACTATCATCTTCTCCATCCATTTACACAAGTGTGATGTAAGTGCTATGGTTCTGTAGTTATTGGGATTAGCAGGATCCTTCCCTGGCTTATTAAATGGCAATATGACTGCCGTTTTCCAACTCCTTGGTAAGACTCCGTTTCTCCAGATTTTATTAAATAGTCTCAGTACTAATTTGAATGTTTCCACAGGTAATTGCCGGAACATGGCATAGCATAACTGATCTTGTCCTGGTGCTGAGTATCCTGTACCTTGTAAAGCTATTTTAAGTTCTGCTATTGAGAAGTCTACTTCAAGAGCTGATTTATCATCCCGTCTTTTTTCCCTCACATTTTCATTTTCTCTTGATACACACTCTTTTTGCTGTCTATGTTTGTCATCCAGGTGCTCCCCACTATGCACCGCGGCAAATGCCCTACCTAAACATTCTGCCTTCTCTTCATTTGAAACTGCCACTTTATCCCCATCAATCAAAGCGGGAATTTTAACCGACTTCCTTTTCCCATTCATCCGTTTAAACATAGACCATACATCCCCTAACTTTACTCCTCTTCCAATGGTGGAACAAAACTCTCTCCATGACGTCTTTTTTGTGTATGTTATTGTTTTACGGGCTACTGCCCTTTTCCTTTGATAATCTGTAATATAAGACCTAAATGCCTTGTTTCGTTCTTTAATAGCTCTGCTACATTCCTCATTCCACCACGGCACCACCTTCTTCCTACCCTCTGTTGTTCTTTTTGGTATAGTTTTATTTGCTGCTTCTTTAATGTGCATTGTGACTTTGAGCATTCCTCTATACTTCCTTCTAATGCTAACAATTGTGCTGACTCCTTACAGTAAAGCCTAAATGTTTCCCAGTCAGCTTTACCAAAGCACCACCTGGTAAATACACTCCCTTCCTGTCTACATACATTTGTGTTGATGATTGTAAAAACTGGGGTAATGATAACTTCCTATGGTAGAATCACCTTTTACATACCATTCACATGATTTAACTAAACTATCCGTCACCAGTGTGAGGTCCAAACATGATTGTGTCCCCCTATTCACGTCTATTCTTGTTTTTTGTCCATCATTAAGGCAAAACAGTGATCTTTCCTCTAGCATTTCTTCTACGACATCCCCATTACTGTCTGTTTGACTGCTTCCCCATAGGCTGTTGTGAGCATTACAATCACCACACCATACTTCCCTTCTATGAGCCGTCCCTGCTATTGTCTGTAAGGTTTCAATGTTCAGATTTTTGCACGGGTTATAGAAATTGATAAGCTTTATGTTCCCTTCTTTCCTTGGGCTGCATATTTCTACTATGACACATTCCTTGTCTTCCGGGGATGGAACTACCCTATAGGCCAGCCCATCCTTTAGGAAAGTAACACACCCTCCACCATTTTGATTGCTAACTCTATCATATCTTATAGAGCTGAACCCTGGAATCACAAAGTCTAGATGAGGTTTTAACCAAGACTCTTGCACACAAATTACATCTGGCAATGTTTGTAACTTATAGACATATTTTTTAAACTCCTGTCCATTAGCTATGAGGCTTCTAGCATTCCACTGGAGTATGTGAATTACCATTAAGAACGTGCTAACCCTCATCCTGATTGTCCGTTTCTCCCACATCTTTTGTTGCTAGTAATTCATGTATCTGGTCTGCTTTTATATCTCTAATGTTAAGGAATTTCCCCGCTGCCTGCACTATGGTTTTGATTCTGTCACTTTTCTTCTTCAGCTGTGCTGCAACATTAATGGTATGGCAGATGAAGGCCATAAAATTGACTTTCTTTACCACGAGAATGCTATCATCTTCTTTATTTTCCACAGGTACTTGGCTTTGATTTGTAACCTGACTTTCTGTAATGTTGCTACCACTCTGTACTAAGTTTCTTTGAACCCTTCCACTCGGAGCCTGATTGTTTGCTTCCGTTTCCCTAACCTTCTTTAGAGCTTCTGCATATGAGACTTTACTGAGTACTTTGACCCTCTGAGCTTCTCTGGCTTCTCTCTGCACTACACATCCACCAAACGCCGCACTGTGCTCTCCTCCACAATTACAGCATTTCATCTTTGACCTCTTTTTCACATTTCCCATACTCATGCTGGCCTCCACATCTTGCACACCTTAGTTTTCCTTTACACTGCATTGCTGTGTGTCCCATTCTTTGGCATGCATAGCCATTTCATTTTATTTGACTGTATATTTAAGATACAAGAACATTCTGTTCTTGTATCTTATTCTATTTACATGTATCTTGACTCCTAAATGTACTTAGTCACTTACAACACTCTCTGCATTATTTAGTTTATTGTATTTATTTATTGTTCTGACATGTATATATAGATTACTTGATCGGCATTACTTGCACATTGGTCTTGCAACATAAACTTATTCTACTCTTTTCTACTGTTTCTTCTTGCACTATTTCTATTTTGTATTTGTTTGTATCTGTTTTATTGTGTTATGTCCTATATAACTATGTTACAATGTTGGAGGAGCTTGGGACTTCAGATTTTCAATGCCATTTTCTACACTGTAGCTACTGTGCATATGAAAATAAAGCCTTTCAATTTTGAATCTTTGAATTTGAAATGCTTTTCCCCGGCAGAGGTGTAAAGTATATTTACTCAAGTGCTGTAACATTTTTAGATACTTGTTCTTTACTTGAGTATTTCCATTATTTGCTAGTTTGTACTTCTACTCCACTACAATTCAGAGACTAATCGTATACTTTTACTCCACTGCATTTATTTTTTACCTTTAGTTATTTTACAGACTTGGATTAATGATGTGAAATATAATCAACACTTAAATAAGACTTTAGTAACACCTGGAGTAAATTCACAATCTACCCTGCAGCAAACAAAGTGATTAAAACTAGCTGCACCTTTACCAGCTTTGACTAACACTTTAATGCATCAATAATTATTATTAAAATATATAATATATATTATTCTGTAAGGGGAAATCTGCACAATAAGTGCTTTTACTTTTGTACTTTTACTTGAGTAACCTTTGAATGCAGGACTTTAACTTGTAACAGAATATTCCTACACTCTTGTACTTCTACTTTTACTGAAGTACAAAATGAGTACTCCTCCCACCTCTGTAAACCGGTGTGGGACCTTGTGTAGATTTTTTTACTTTAAGAAATCATGAAACTCCCCATTTTAAACATTTGCTCTCTGGTTCCTGATCAGTACTGGTCTTCTTGTGAATTGCTCTTGCATGGCTTTCGACTCTGTGAGAGTTGTGAGAAAGGTAGTGGACACTTTGGTTGGGATGAATCTGGGCCCTTTCTGTCAGATTCAGATTGTAATATTATAACTGAGATGTTGGTCAGTGGCAGTGAATCTGTGCAAATTTAACATGTGAATTTTACTGAGGCCATTGTAACCTTGCTGTGCTATTTCAACATTCATTATAATAAAGGAAATGAGAAGGCTCTATTTAATAGCTATCATTAACATGATTCATATTTTTTAAGCCATTGCAAAGACAATGTTTTAAATAAAATAAAAAACACAGTACAAGGGTGGAACGACTTTACATAGTAATGTGTGAACACTTCTTCATGGAAAACCTTAATCAGAAACATAGATAGACGTTTTTCATTTAATTGATAGCCGTCAAATGAATGTACCGGCTTGGAAAGTATTCTCCTGTAAAATGAAAAGTAGAACTTGATGTTGCATGAAAGGAAAGCAATAAGATGCCATCTGAGAACCATTTCGTTTTTTATTTGAAATTGTTCAAGATCTTACTTGTGTTTCAAATGCAATCTCTTATTAGTATTACAAAGTTCAATATGAGGCAACTCCGGTGATCAAACTAATCAACGTTTTTAAATAATATAATAACTTAAGCTCAAGCCCATGTGGACATCATTTAAACATCTACTGTTTGTAACAACTTACATCCACTTACTTATTATGTCAGTCATACCAGCTGCCTGGATGACCCTCATTTGCTTATATCTTTAGCGTTTAGGGTGAATCTGGTATTCTTACATCATCACCATACAAAGCTTTATTGTTAGATACATGCATTAGATCACACAGCATTAAGTGCACCGATCATTTATATTCATTAAAGCACAATGTCGATTATTATTTCCAACTTCAGCTTGAGTGTCACCTTGAAACCAAAATAACAAAAAAAACAATTTGATTCCACTACAAAATACATAAATATACAAAACAAAATGACATGTTGAAAACATAAAGAAATCTATTTGCAACTTAATTGCAGTTTTTTAAATCTTCAGCATAGGTTGCATTGCTCAGTCCCAGAGGTAGCTGCCTGGTGAACATTCATCCAGATGAAAAAACTGCTGCATTTATGTGCCTTGTCACTTGTGTGGGTACATATGGAAATCTACTTGTGGTGTAAACCATGTATTACCTTTTCAATTCAAAGTTATGCCTTCTCGGCAGCGTGAATCCTTCTCATGTGGTTCAATAATCCATGGTTATGTCTGAAATTGTTCCCACATGCTTTACAAGTAAACGGTTTCTCACCTGTGTGAGCTTTCATATGCCTTTTTAATGCTGACATGTCAATGAAGCTTTTCCCGCAGGTCATGCAAACATACGGTTTCTCACCTGTGTGGATGCTCATATGCCTTTTTAATTTTGACGTCTCAACGAAGCTTTTCCCGCAGGTCACGCAAACATAGGGCTTCTCTCCTGTGTGGACTCTCATGATGTGAAGCTTAACGTTACAGTTCATTTTGAATTTTTTTCCACATGTTTTGCAAGCATATTTCTTCTCAGCTGTGTGGACGCTCATATGCCTTTTTAATGTTGCCGTCTCAACGAAGCGTTTCCCGCAGGTCATGCAAACATAGGGCTTCTCTCCTGTGTGGACTCTCATGATGTGAAGCTTAACGTTACAGTTCATTTTGAATTTTTTTCCACATGTTTTGCAAGCATATTTCTTCTCAGCTGTGTGGACGCTCATATGCCTTTTTAATGTTGCCGTCTCATTGAAGTGTTTCCCGCAGGTCATGCAAACATACGGTTTCTCACCTGTGTGGATTCTCATATGCATTTTTAATTTTGACATCTCATTGAAGCTTTTCTCGCAGGTCACGCAAACATATGGCTTCTTATCCGTGTGGGTGGTCATGTGTCTTCGCAGCATTGACATGTACTTAAAATCGTTCCCACATGTTTTGCAAGTATATTTCTTCTCACCGGTGTGGACTCGCATGTGTTGCTTCAAGGAACTACTTTCTCTGAAATCTCTTCCACATTTTTGGCAAGAATATGGCTTTTCATCCGTGTGGGTGGGCATGTGTCTTCGCAATAATGACAAGTACTTAAAATCTTTCCCACAAGTTTTACATTTAAAATTATTGTTCACTGTGCAAGTATTACGTTGCATGTCTGACAAGTTAGCGTTGTTTACATTGTTCCTTTTGGTTTTGTGATGTCTTTTGTTTATTTCTGGATCTGCAGTTCTTGAGATGAGCTGCAGATGACTTTGCACTTCTGATACCACAACGCTTATAACTGGCATGTTGCCTACAGACTCTTTTGCACAAGTCCGTCCGCTGTGCACACTTTCCTCATCAGTAAGAGTCACCATGAAGACATCAGTCTCCTGCTTTAGTTCAAGCTGCTCTTCCTCCTGACTGGTGCAAAGTTCCTCCTGTTCCTCTTTAATCTGTGGAGGCTCTGTGTCCTCTTGGTCCAGACTGGAGTTCCTTTCCTGACTACAGAGCTGCTGGTCAGTGAGAACCTCCTCCTCATTCCAGACATGTTGCTGAGGGAGCTCTGGAGGGACAGAAAATAAACAAAATACTTGTTAGAGCCAGTATTTTGCTTTCATAAGAAAGGCCACCTAATTGTGACGTCTGTAGTCAACGCACTATAAAGGACTACAATTCCCACGGCGCCTGTGCTAAAGCCACAGTGATGGGCAACCTGTTGAGAGACGCCATCGAGGAACAGTTTTTAACCGTACACGTACACGTACATACAAATCGTACAAGTACCCTTTAAGTTATGAAGTTATAAGCATTATCAAGAAAGAAAGAATACCTAAGTTGTTTGTTATTTTATTTGAGTTTTGCCTATTTCTTTTGAATATTGTAAAGGCCTATTTTCTTTGTTGCATGTGCACAAGTTTGTTATTTTATTTTGAGCAAACACATCGCAACATCATCTATACCATCGGAGGCCAAGCAACACTTCAAACTGTGAGTAATTTAAAGGAAAGAAACGAGTTAGAACTGTCTGTTTAAGGCGTCTAGTGGCTTGATGGAAAGACAAGGAAGGAAGCCACGACAGTACTGTTAGTGTGGTGTTAGGGAAGCAAATTGCATTCAATGCTGGGCAATGGTGTTAAGATCAATATCACAATATCAAGACAACAACAAACAAGATTATAGAAATGCATTATGCATAACATTTATAAATAGATTTGATCAAATACAAATAAAAAACATTAGGCCACCAACTTTTTTAAACTATAACATTATTCTAACAATGTGTATTTTAACACAGCCAAAAAGCGAGCTGCGTTCATCCCCATCAAGAATTCTCTTTACCAGAAAGGAATACAATTCCGCCTGTTGCACCCAGCTCGTCTTCATGTTTCATTCAGAAATGACGACTACTACTTTGACTGTCCGCAAAAAGCCCAGGGGCCTCATTTATAACGCCTTGCGTAGGATTGACGTGAGAAGGTTGCTTACGTAGTACAAAGCAAAAAAATAGGTACAGACATTTTCCGACATTTTCCGATTCACAAAACATTGCGTACCGGCGAGGGAAGTGCGTACAGGTGTAGGTACCATATGTGTTCGGCCTACCAGATGTGTTCGGGGTCCGTTACGCTTACCAATGACGTCACGCATTGGCTGTACGGTAACCCAAGAGGACATTTTACACGGTCAAATTCCGAATGTATTGAAACTCCAGACTCAACGTAAGAGCTTGAGCCTCTTCGGGGGGTGCTAACATTTAAACATACACTTCATTCTTTACTTTGTCCGTTATTATATGTAGAAGATATTACTTTTTTCTCCGTCATGTTGTTTCCATAGCAACAACTTCAAAATAAATAAATCTAAATAGATGTGTGTTCTACACACCAAAATACGTTATTTGAACACCCCTCTCGATCGATTTACAACAAAAAAAATAGTATGGCCCGCCCTAATACACCAACGCAGTTTTTAAAGATATACATTTTTCAACACAGAATCATTTACCAAATTACACTATATCCAATCATTTTACGAGTCAGAAAATGCTATATGTTCATTGCAGTTATTGTTTATTGAATTAGATTACCATGAGCTCAACATAATTATGGAGAGTAGGCCTACAAGTCCACAGCCAAGAAAATGTTATTTGCATTTCATTTTATTTATGAATATGGAATTATGGAATTCTAACACTGGAGTTTGTTATTATTTACTATAACTTTATTATAGTATTCGGGTACAGCCCTACTGTACCCGAATATCCGTTCGTTGGTGTACTATTTCGGGTTTCAATTTCGTTATTCGGATATTCGTTTTGTTTGTTTTTTCCCCGTTTTTTTTCAAATTGAATTTATTGAAATCTCCAATATCAACGTAAGAGCTTGTGCCTCTTCGGGGGGTGCTAACACTTAACCATAAACGTTATCGTTTACTTTCTCCGTATTTATATGTAGATATTACTTTTCTCCGTTAAACTCTGTCACGTTGTTTCCAAAGCAACAACAACTTCCTGTCAACTGCGCTAACTCTCCTTCAAAATAAAAGCATGTCCATACCGTACAGCCAATCACAATGCGTGACGTCATTGGTAAGCGACGGACCCCGAACACATATGGTAGGCCGAACACATATGGTACTGACACCGGCACTTCCTACGCCTGTTTCCCTTTATAAATCACAATCGACTCGAAATGCGGCGCAGCTTTTGCAGGCTTCACGTAACGCCCATATTTGCCTATAAATAGTCAAAGAAACGCCCATTCATTCATTCATTTTGACTGACTGCATGAAGAAGATCGCAGGAAATTACGACCGAACAGCTAAAAAAGACATCTCACACCGTGTCAGATTTAGGTTATTGTGGGGAGGTCGAGATAAATCATATTGTTTGGTGGATGCAGTTTGAACCAGAGTAGCAGCATGGAGGTCGGATCGTCACCAAAATAAATAAATAAGTGGTCCGAAAAAAGTTAATGACAAAAAAAATACACATAACCTTCCTCAGGCAGTGTGTTTGTACCGGGGACAGGAGACACCCCCTTGATGAGAAACTGTAAGAAATGATCGGGGAATCCCTCCGGAGTGGAGTCATGACGACTGGATCTGAATTATTTTGTTGTATTTGGTGGTTTGTGTTCCAGCTGTCGATCAGCAACTATATATCCATAATCCACCAGTTAAAGGAAATACAACTAATGTGTTGTGTTATATTAGCTGTACAATTTACCACATAGGCCTATGGTGTTCTTAGTTTCCATACCTCCTGTGTTTTACGAGCGACTTATCAAGTCTTGGCAAACGGCATAAAACACGATTAAACGTGATAGTATATAAAACCATGCTCGTATCTACAACCTATAGAAATGCAAAACGGCGTCAGTTTAGACGTTATTCTGTCCTCCTGCTTACCGCATCATTTATGAGAAAACATTTCATAACAGTAACACAACATATTCGAGGTGGTTTTAAATAACATATCTGTATTTATATATTTCTCCAAGTTATGTGTTTGTGTGCACTGAGGAGTCTCAAACAGGCGTTTGTTTAATCATTTTAAGATTGGCTTTAATCAATGTTTGAAAATGAATTCTTCATATTTGATAAATGAGAGGTAACATTTTATTTATGGTATTATTTCCACATATTTCTCTCCATTCTTCCTTCTGCCAACGGTGTCGCAGTTTCTCGTCTCTCCCGTTTGTGTGCTTAGTGCGTACGCATGGGTTAGAGTTTGCGTGGAGGACACAAGCCCCCAGGAAGTGCGCCGGACTCTGATGAAAATATTCGTGCTGGCCAAACGGCGGTACTACACTTCCTTTTGGTTGCCAGGCCCGGAAACACTTTTTCCCATTGACTTACATGGGGAAAGAGTGGTCTGTAAATCGTTGGATAATTTTTTTTAAACTAAATAAACTACCCAGTATGAACACTTGTATAGCCCTTATTAAAAACATTCGTTCCTAAAGTTGTAAAAATGTGCTAATAACGTTATTCTGTGAGTTATTTCCCTCTGCATTATGAACGCGCATCTAACCCACGGGACCGCGCCGCCCGGCACGTTCATGTTACGTGTTCAGCACTACATGCGTTTATCTTTACCCATGGATGCACAATAAGAACGGACCCATATCGTCTTACTGCCAGCCCACGGAGCTGTAATAATGGATATATTGCACATGTTTGCTGTAATTCATCATTTGTAAAATATTATATTACATGGGCTGTATGATTAAATCTTGTACCGTAAATGTTGTATTAAATAAAGTTAATATTACCGACGTAGATTAACGTCCCTGTAGCTTCTTATTGCACTAAGAAGCTTATTGCACTGTGTATATATATATATATATACATACATATATATATATATATATATATATATATATATATATATATATATATATATATATATATATATATATATATATTAGGGCTGTCAAGTTAACGCGTTAATAACGCGTTAACGCAAAAAAAAATTAACGCCACTAATTATTTTAACGCGAATAACGCATGTGTATTTTTTGTCCTCGGCCGCCGTAGTTTCAGAGCGCATCGAGTTTAAAATACCATCTACAAGCTGATGCTGACAGCCCCGCTCCTGCTGCCCGCTTGTGGCAGACCACACTTCCACGCTCACCGGCAGGCCCGGACTGGCCATCGGGAGGACCGGGAGGGTGTGTGTATGTGTGGCGCGAGCGAAGCACACCTTACGTGTTGTTGTTAGCATCTGGTGCTAGCTAGCTGAGCTAACGGATATAAGGAGCTGTTTCAATGAAAACAGAGGAGCGACATTTCGCCGACAACTGCGCCGAGCACTTGACTTTATGCAGGTAGCCAGACAGCACACTCAGCACGGATAGTGCCGCAACACAGCTCATACACACAGGCATATATGCCTTGAGCTGCACATAGCTCCAACGATCCTCCACATTCACACACACACACACACACACACACACACACACACACACACACACACACACACACACACACACACACACACACACACACACACACACAGTATTGTATGAGAGAGGTTCTAGGTTGAATTGAGGCGAATATTTGTAATGTTCAGAGGTTGTTGTGTTTAATATTCATGAGAATATTTGTCATTGTTCAAATGATAATAAACAAACATATAAAGCATAGTTGTCCACTCATATGTTGATAAGAGTATTACAAACTTGAAAAATATCCCTCTAAGGTACATTTAGAACAGATAAAAAATGTGCGATTAATTTGCGATTAATCGCGATTAACTATGGACAATCATGCGATTAATCGCGATTAAATATTTTAATCGACTGACAGCCCTAATATATATATATATATATATATATATACAGTGCAATAATTCTTTCATGCTAAATGAAGCTCTGTTGCTTGGATATCACTAGATCCTGTTACAGCGTAATATAAAAGTACATAACGATTGATGTGTAAATTAGCATAATTACTAGCTAACCGCTAGCTGCTAACTGCCGCCTCGTTAATATTAGAGATGGGCGAGTCCTGATTCATCCGGATCATTAACCCGGATCCTAGAAATGAGCTGGTCATGACGAGTCTCCCCTCTCCATTAACCCGAGTCCTTGAGTCCCACACTTGGTGTGACGTACAAATTAAAACTATAAATTGCGTCACTCGCTACTCTCTTTATAACATGTAAAATCACATTACAACGTACCCCAGTCCATCTACCTACCCTTTAGCAAGTATACAGGATAGCTGCCAGAAGTGATCGTTTGGCTCAGGGGAGGGGACGCGGATCAGTGAAACTTCCTGCAGACTCGTGGGGACTCAAGAGGAGCCGACGGCTCCAACAGCAGACTCGCAGATTCGCAGATTCGCAAATCCTGACTCGCTGCAACACACAGCGGATCAGACTCGTGCGGACTCGGAGCCGTAACCATATAGCAGCAGATCCAGAGATCCAGCAGACTCGTCGTCATGCACGAGTCCACACAGCAGACTCGGATTCGCAGATTCGCAAATCCTGACTCGCTGCAACACACAGCGGATCAGACTCGTGCGGACTCGGAGCCGTAACCATATAGCAGCAGATCCAGAGATCCAGCAGACTCGTCGTCATGCACGAGTCCACAGCAGACTCGGATTCGCAAATCCTGACTCACTGTGTGTGCAACACACAGCAGAGCAGACTCGTGCGGACTCGGAGCCGTATATAGCAGCAGATCCAGAGATCCAGCAGACTCGTCCTCATGCACGAGTCCACACAGCAGACTCGGATTCGCAGATTCGCAAATCCTGACTCGCTGCAACACACAGCGGATCAGACTCGTGCGGACTCGGAGCCGTAACCATATAGCAGCAGATCCAGAGATCCAGCAGACTCGTCGTCATGCACGAGTCCACAGCAGACTCGGATTCGCAAATCCTGACTCACTGTGTGTGCAACACACAGCAGAGCAGACTCGTGCGGACTCGGAGCCGTATATAGCAGCAGATCCAGAGATCCAGCAGACTCGTCCTCATGCACGAGTCAACAGCAGACTCAGATTTGCCAAATCGCAAAATAACCCTTTTTTTTGTGATCAACATTTTTTATTAAAGCAAAATACACTGTGTAGCGGAGGTTAATTATAACGTCAGTTTAATAGATAGATAGATAGATAGATAGTACTTTATTGATCCCAAATTGGGAAATTGTTGTTGTTACAGCAGCATAAAAGGCATTTTACAATAAAACAAAACTACAAAATATACAAGAATAGAAATAAAAATAAAATATAAAATATACATGTCGAAATAGAAAATATACATGCAGATATTATATATATATATATATATATATATATACAAATATATATATATATATTCAAAATATATGGAATAATAATATGCTCGTGAAATGCAACAACTTTTCGGTTTCACCAATAGGATTTCTACGGTCTTGGTCATGCTGACTCATAAGACTCAAATGACTCGTATGATCCGGATCTCTTCAATGACTGACTCAGAAGACCCTGAGTCCGTAAAATGATCCGGATTTGCCATCTCTAGTTAATATCAAATCTATCATAACAAACATTACCATGCTGTCATGAACGTGCGGTGCTGTTACGTGTACGCAAATTGACGTGCTTGATGTGAACGAGCATTTTGGGGGGCATGGTTAAAGTTGCGCATGCGCTATGAGCGCACATACGGGTACTTCTCAGGCATGCCGGGTCATCTGTGACGTTTCGCTCTCTCAAAAGTTGGGCCATTTTATCATCATGCGCGAATGAGCAACTCTCATAGGAATGAATGAGGCCCCGCCTCCCACGCTGTATCCAGTTCTTATTATGCATCCATGGGAGGACAGCACATTTTCCCGTCAAGTTAGTATTTTATAAATCGCAAACATTGCGTAGAAACTGGCGTACGCCATTTTTTGAGCGTATATCCCTTTATAAATGAAGCCCCTGGATTTCTACAACCAACGCATTGTCCCGCCCGAGTAGTGGGAGGCTGTGGAGCACGGACTTTCTCTGGACTGAATGCACGGCAAATAAACACTCACAAACGGACATCTCAGGAAACGGTGAAGTTGAAATGTTTAACCTGAGTCTGTTTGTATTAAGATATCCTGATATGGATCCACCGTGAGGTATTGTTACGGCTGCTGTCTTCCCGGTCCTGCTAACTGTGTTGTTGTGTTATATGTAAATGAGCTGTGCGGTTGCCCTGACGTCATTCGCTACCCATCTCCTGGTCCGCCCCCGAAGATTGTGATTGGAGCACGCCGGCCCGGCGCACTCCAATCGCAGCACACAGCCGGCGCACACCTGCTGGAGATGACGTTAAAGCCGTGACCGACGATCACTCTGGAGGCTCTGTTATGTGAACAGACGCCTCTCGTTGCATGCTCTAAATTCTGTTAACAGTGGTTAACTCGTGTGGTATTGATGTGATTAGATGTGTGTAGATATGTGTTTAGATTAGGATAGTATTACGTTGACTGTGGTCATTTAGGTTAGCTGTGTTTTCCCACAGCCTCCTTTTCGTTAGTCTGTACCACTTGGATAGTGAGGGTAGTTTTGTGGTTAGTTTGGTTGTTAGTGTATATTTGTTTGTACTTAATTAGGCTCCCATTTTAGAGTCCTCCCTTTGTTTGGGTGCTCAGTTAAACCCACGCCCTTGTGGCCTTTTTGTCACAGTCATTTCTTTTCAGGAGGCAACGCCACCTTCCCTTCAGTCTACCAAAAGCGTTTTCAACCACTACCCGTGCTCTGCAAATCTTCTTGTTGTATGTCACATGTTCTTCTGTTAGCCGTCCAGTGTCAGCGAAGGGTTTTATGAGCCAGTTTTGCAAGGGATAGGCATTGTTTGCAAGGGATAGGCATTGTCTCCCAGGATGTAATAGCCAGCATTCACCCCACCAATGTTCCTGGTGCAAGCTGGAAAGTAGTTGCCACGACTGGCCAACTCCCACAATGTGGACAGTCTCAAAACCCGAGCGTCATGCAAGCTCCCAGGCATTCCTGCAAACACATTCCAGAAATGTCCCTTACCATCAACAACTCCTTGAAGGATGATGGAGTGCCAGCCTTTACGGTTGAAATAGTCACAGTGGTATTCCTGTGGTGCCAAGATGGGTATGTGTGACCCAAGGGCGCCGGAAGCGGGGGGGCCAGGGGGCCATTGGCCCCCCCACTTTTGAGCCCTGCCCTAAATTTTCGCAGCGGCGGATGCCGCGGAACACTGTACAAATCCCATTTCAATAATTCCCCTCTACTCTAAAGTCGCATCTAAAACGCGATCTGATCTAGCTGTGTATATTTTGTTATTTGTTATTGTTATATTCAATCTCATTAGCTACAGGCATTTTTGAAGCTTGTAAAGGGAAGATGACAGCTCTCACTCGCCACTCTGCTCTTCCACAGCGCCGCTTCCCCTCCCTCTGCTGAAATTAAGAATGTAAGGCGTATAGTAATCATATATAACATGGCAGGGTCCGTTACAGTTTGTTTGTATCTGATTTCAAATAAACAAAGTCTTGGCTTTCAGAATATTAAACTTGTTTCGGCAAATTCCGATGATAAATACAACTTTGAAGCTTGTAGACATAATTACAAGCGGAGAACGGAGTAACGTAACGTCACAGCAGGCATAACAACAACCGGTGTTTCTCGTGAGTGTTTTCCCCGGGAAACAAACACAATACACACACAAACGCAAAAATACACACACACACACTCGCGGGCTTCCCTCAGACCAGTAATCCAAACGAAAATATCTTCCCTCCGTTACTACTTTGATCATTTGCTCCGCTTCCAGAGAAGAGGAAACTTTGAATGCCTTTTTCTCAAAATGATGACTCGGTGACAGTCATTATATAATGTGACATATTTTGCTTAATATGTGGAGTACAAAAACAATCCTGATATCATTAGAAAGCTAGGAATCTCCTCTTTCCAACAGTGTATACAACTCAAAATGTGTCTTCGGGTCAATGCGACTGATTTCGATGGAGCAGGTTTGCATTAGGTAAAATAAAGCAGGCAGACATAACAGGAAGAATATGTACATTTTAACCCAATCAAATAGGACATTGTCACACTATTCAAATGTATCCATGTAAATTACAACCAATAAAAAAGCTTAGATTTGTTTATTTGTTACGTTGTTTACTTTATTTGTTACGTTGTTCTGTGTGTGTCAGCCGTTAACCAGATAGAAAGAATATATACACTTGCAAACAAGTCAGAAGAACCAGCGCAGAAGAAAACTAAATACAGTCAATCTAAACTTACATTTAACAACTGGAAGGTCA
Organism: Trematomus bernacchii; assembly: GCF_902827165.1. NCBI lineage: Eukaryota > Metazoa > Chordata > Actinopteri > Perciformes > Nototheniidae > Trematomus > Trematomus bernacchii. The sequence goes on from NW_022988043.1 coordinate 12,302,027, forward strand.
CATCCCTGACATTCACTTCTCCGGAGCCTGGACCTTCATCAATCATAGAAGAACCAGCGAAGCCAGATAAACCCAAAAGCAGCAGCTCTGCGGCCGCAGAGACTGTCAAAACCGCCGCCACCGCCGTCGTTGAACCGAAACAGGCTGGTTCCGACTGCATGGAGGTTTGTTGTCGGGACATTGAGGTGGGTAAAGCTGTACAGCTAACTGTCGAAAAAAAGGAGACCGCTAGATCGTCTGGGCAAAGAGAAAGGTACTTCAACGCAGAATGGTACAAAAACAGAGAGTGGTTAATTATTTGCAAAACCACTAAACGGGCCTTCTGTGAAATATGCAGATTTGCTGCTGTCAAACGGCTTGTAACTTTCTCAAAATGTGGAGATGATAGCTTTGTTAATACCGGAGTTAATAACTGGAAAAAGTGCCCAAGCCTCCATGAACAGTTGTCTCTGACTGTACGATGGTCAGCTGATTATGTTGTCCATGAAGACTTCATAGGAATGTATGACTGTCCTAAAACTGACGCAGAATCAATAACCCACTGATAAACTGCGATGTTAACAACCTCATGATAACCTCATATGTTTTTAACTTAGGATCATAGGCTACCTGTGTTTAGTCTAGAAAAAGGTAAATGTGTGCATTTTATTATAAAGTTGTGTATATTTACAGACTGTTACAAAAACTAAGAAGCTTATAAACATCAGGTTTAAAACTAAAAGAGCTTTACAAAAAAGTAACACAATTAAAGATGTTTGGAGTTTTATTTGAGTTATTAATTTACATTTTTTGTCAAAGAGATGATGATTTGAAACCGTTGTTACATACAGTTACGGCATTTCCTGTTTCTGCCGGAGAGAGGGGAGTTTGTCCCAAAGCTTGCCGCTGTCTCCCTCCATCTGACAGGAGGGAGCCTCATGTGTCACTCCCATGTCACTCCACGGAGTTCACTCCGTCACGGAGGGGGAGTGTGTAGGGCGTGGTTTGGGATTGGGCCATACACACGCACTTTTTTGGCCCCCCCCACTTCTAAAATGAATCCGGCGTGCCTGGTGTGACCCATCAATAGCACCTACACACTGAGGGAGCCCCCACCTGTTCTCAGTGTAGGCAGCCATTTCTGCAAATTTCTCCCGGTCTGGTGAACGAATTAGTTCCGGTACTAACAACGTCTCTGCAGCAGCACAGAAGTCTTGCACACACCGGCACACAGTTGTCTTGCTCACTCCGAAAAGATGTCCTATGCTTCTGTACTCTGAGCCGGTAGCAAGCTTCCACAGTGCGATGGCCACTCTCTTCTTAAAAGGTATACACACGCGGAATGGTGTGTCCTGTTTCTCCATCGCTGGCCGCAGTTTGTTGCACAGGTAGACGTAGGTTTCTTCAGACATCCTGAAGTTCTCCACCCACTGAGTGTGTGTGAAAGATGGAACAATCACATTCCACCACTCGGTAGCTCGGTCGAGCATCCAAACACATGGTCTAGGGCGGCGAAGTAACTTCTGAAATACACAAACAAAAGCATACATATTTTAATACGTAAAAGTGGTAGCTACAATTAATTAAATACTTGAAATTCTTTGGTCGTATGGGGAGCGTGAGCCTAAACACATTGCTAGTTAGCGAACGTTAGCTTACCAAGTAGCATTGTAGTCTCGAAGAAGTATTAGTAGTAGTAGTTAGAGTCCTCCTGTAGTCTCTGCGGGCTGCCAGAACTCTCGCGTCAGCTGCCTCTATACCTCGTCTTGCTACAAGTTGCCTCTTTCGAAACATCTCTTGCCTATTTCTTGTGATAAAGAACCACACAGCAAGCAACAAGCAAACGATCTTTTCAACATCCTCCATTGTTGTGTGTTGTGTCGCTTTGTCGCATTGAAGATGACGTCACGGCAGTTTTAAGCAGCGTCGCTCCGCCTACACTGCGTTACTATAGATACTGACCCGGTTCCTAAACTGTAATGGAAACGCGCCACAAAGTGAGCTGGTCCTAACGAGGCCGGGCGCGGCCAAAGGAGGCCGAGCGGGGCCGAGCGAGGCCGTGTAGTGGAAACGCGCCATTACAGGCTGCTTGCCTGCCATTTTGTTATCCTGCTATACAATAAAACTATTTATAATTATTACCAATTCAAACTGGTGTATGTCACTTTCCTCTACCCTAGAAGGGGACGTAACAGGTATGGATGGATGATGTTATCCAGCATGTGCATTAGCTTTCCTCTGTTGTTGTGTGACGTTTACTGTGGCCACTTCCGGTGTTAAAGGGGCACGGTCCGGGGGAAACAAACCTTGCTAGGAACCATTTCTGGTTTGTGCGGTTAACTTTGTATTGGCTACGAACCATTCATTTTTTGTTTCATTTCTGGTTTGTGCGGTTAACTTTAGATTGGCTACAAACAAAACTAGACTGTTTGCTCTACATGTCAGACCAATTGTAGAGATAGGAGCCCTGTCTGCTCAGGAACATTAGTTAGATTATAGGTTAATGTCATACGGAAGTGACATATTTTTTTGGAGTCCTGCTGCTAGTTCTCGTTTTAGGAACAAGCTTAGGAAAGGGAATGTGTGTTTGGCTCTCCTTTTTGAGAGCATTTTCTTTGGGGAAAATGTGGGTGTTAGGTCCTACTATATGTTTATTTTTGTTTTTTGATTTGTTGTTGTTCGTTTCTCCTGCTTTCCATTAAATAGGCCCCATACTACCAATTCATATACTTCTGGGTCATATTTTGATGATGGTTAATGTAACAGGAAATGGTGGAGCATGTCTAAGACTTGTCTCCTGGAATGTTAAGGGCATGAATGCCCCGGTTAAAAGAGGCAGAATTTGTTCCCACTTAAAACACCTTAAAACTGAAATTGCCTTTTTACAAGAAACTCATCTGACCACCAAGGACCACCATAGGTTAAAGGCATCATGGGTTGGCCAAACCTTTCATTCCAATTTTAGTAGTAGAGCAAGAGGCGCAGCTATTGTGATGCATACAAAAATACAGTTCAGCCCGACTAAGGTTATAGCGGATCCTCAAGGTCGCTTTGTGATAGTCTCTGGTTCCCTCAATAATGTCAATGTTGTTCTCGCCAATCTATATGCGCCCAACTGGGATGATGAAGCATTCATGGGAAAGGTGATATCATTAATACCCAACCTAAACTCCCACCATTTGATTTTGGGCGGTGATCTCAATTGTACAATGGACCCGCGTTTAGACAAATCTAGCCCAAAACGGGACTCCCCCTCTAAAATGGCTAAAGCCATCTCATTATTTATGAGTCAAACAGGATGTGTGGACCCATGGCGTTTTCTCTACCCCAAAGCGAAACAGTTTTCTTTCTACTCCTTGGTTCACAAAACATTCTCGAGAATTGACTATCTTTTTATCGATAACTATTTTCTTCCTGCTGTCAAAAGCATAGAATACTCACCCATAGTGATATCCGACCATGCCCCATTGCTACTTGACCTCTCATTCACACTGCTACAAAAGACACGTCCCCCCTGGAGACTGAACTGTACACTGTTAAACGATGATCGATTCTGTGAAACAATCTCTAAAGCTATTGATGATTTCCTTATAACCAATATGTCTGATGGGATATCACCATCTCTTTTGTGGGTGACGTTAAAAGCTGTGATCCGAGGAGAGACTATCTATTACTCTGCAAGGCAAAACAAAATGAAAAAGCAAAAACAGTTAGAACTTTTGGGCAGTATAGCAAAACTAGATAGCAAACTCTCAACATGTCCATCCCCTGAACTAGATAAAGAAAGGCAAAATCTTCAGATGGACTACAATTTACTTTCAACGCAAGAGACTGAGAAATTGCTTTTAAGATCGCGTGGATTTCAGTATGAACATGGGGAGAAGGCGGGTCGTCTCCTAGCGCACCAAATTAAGACCCAAGGCTTCAGTGAGTACTAACGGGATAAGTTCTCAATATTTTACACTAGGTAGAGGTACTCGCCAGGGTTGCCCTCTAAGCCCGTTACTATTCACCATGGCAATCGAACCCCTATCAATTGCGCTTAAATCTGCCAGCTTTACACAAGGAATTACCAGATATGGTTCTGAACACATACTCTCGTTATACGCTGATGATTTACTATTGTTCATTTCTAACCCTATATCTACCATTCCTCAGATAATAGATCTGTTAACCCGATTCGGAACCTTCTCAGGGTACAAGCTAAACTTTTCCAAGAGTGAGTGCTTCCCTGTAAATGACCTGGCCCTTCAGATCCCCGATAGACTCATCACCTTCAAGATGTCTAGGAGTAATTTTAAGTACTTAGGCGTGAATATAAGTGGAAAACTCTCAGACCTTTACAAAGACAACGTCCCACCACTAATTGACAAGCTCAAATATGATTTGGAAAGGTGGAATAATTTACATTTAACTATCGCTGGGAGGGTAAACTATCAAAATGAACGTTCTCCCTCGCTTCCTGTACCTCTTTCAATGTCTGCCAGTCTTCCTACCCAAATCACTTTTTCGTAAAATAGACACACTAATCTCCTCTTTTTTATGGCAAGGGAAGACTCCTAGAATTAGGAAAGAGCTTTTACAAAGGCACAGATCTACAGGAGGATTAGCGCTTCCAAACATAAGACACTACTATTGGGCAGCCAATATCCACAAAATAATTTTATGGACTAAGGAACCAACATTGAGTTCGTGTGAGCTTGAAGCCAAATCCTGTCCTAATACCTCACTTTTGGCTTTGCTTACATCTGCATTACCCAGCCGGCCAACTCAATATTCGAATAACCCGATTGTTATTTCCACCCTAAGAATATGGTCCCAATTTAGAAAGGCTCATGGACTTTATGGATCCTCTATTCATAGTCCCATTCGCAACAACCATCTCTTTCTGCCCCCTTACACTGATGGGGCCTTCTCTATGTGGCAGAGATTAGGTCTTATCAGAGTAAGGGACCTTTACATTAACAATATTTTCAGTATAGCTTTTGCCAACTCTCTGACCAATTTTGCCTCCCAAGCACTCATCTATTTAGCTACTTCCAGGTCCGTAACTGGGTTAAACTAAATAACCCTTCCTTCCCCAATATCCCTCCGGATTCAATAATTGACTCAATTCTGGACACTCTAACAACCGAAAAAGGTTTGATTTCAAGAATTTACAATTCCGTCTCTCGTCTCACAGAAACATCTCTTGGTAAAATCAAACAAGATTGGGAAGAAATATTGACTGTAAATGTAAACTCATTGTGCCTGCCTCAATAAAAAAAATGTAAAAAAACAAAACAATATCAAGACAACAACAAACAAGACTACAGAAATGCATTATGCATAAAATAGATTTTATAAAAATAAAAATAAAAAAACATTACGCCACCAACTTTTAAAAACTATAACATATTCTAACAATGTGTGCTTTGTGTATTTGTGATCTGTTGTTGGAGATCTAAAAAGAAATAGAAATAAAAAAAGTATTTCATTGTTTGTTACACACCAGAGGCCTGTACTACGAAGCTGGTTCAACCTAACCTGGATATGTTTGAGTTAGCCGGTTGGCCCAATCCAAAACATACGCGCTCTGGCTAAACTGTACTACGTCGCTGGTTATCAAGTGGATCGCTCAAGCCAGCCGTGTCCTATCTAGTTAGGTGCGCGTTCACATGAAAGGGGTGGTATTTGGAGCATTCGACCAATCTCAAACATGGACAAGCATACTGACAGCGCAGCGTCATACTTCCTGAATGAAAAGTGAACTTTAATATTAGTCAAATATGAAGAAGTTAAACTTTAAACATCCATGACTTAAACACTTTATCCAGGATAAAAGCCACATAGCTGCACCTGCAAGGTGAATACAGCTGGTAAAAGAAAAAGCGTTTGAATGCGTACATTAACAGGTTTATGATATCACTGCCCCGTTAAGACACGAGTGGATCTGACTTTAATTAAATTTGACTCGAGTGTTTCGTCAACTTAATGTGTTGCTTAAAATAATACTTCTGCATACAGTATGTGACACTGTAAGTGTTGCAAGGCCAGATACGGCTCAAGAAGCTGACTCAGATAAGGAAATAGACCTATATGATACATTATGATGTGATATGATATGAATGATAATGGGACACATCAACGTCTGCACTCACAGTGCAGCGGACTGTACTTAATGTTACTCTGATCCGGTTACTTATGTTGTGGCAGATATTTAAGTAAGCTTTCTTAACGCTAATGTTATAATAGTCAGATTGCTCTGAAGATGGGAGGTGATATTCTATTAATTTTCACGTTCACAGTCAGTTGATTTTTGCCGGCCGTCTTTCCTGCAACGGCAGTTTTTCTGCATTTCCTCTATCCTGTAATATGACTTGATAGCTTTAAACTCCGCACACGGAGCTCTGATTGGTCAGCAGGCGGTGCTTTCACTGAGTTGATCTCTTAGCCTGCAACCTAACCTCCTCCCGAGGAGGTTAGCCGCTCAGCATAAGTTACCATGGAGATCTAGCCCGCTAAAAAGAGAACCAGCGTCGTAAGACCGGAAAGCCCGAGTTTTCCCTGAAGTCAGCCGGCTAAGCGAAAATCCAGCTTCGTAGTACAGGCCTCTGTTCTGTGCAGCTTTATCTGAGGCTTCAAGACGGTATCCAATAATCTGCGCTGATGACAAATCTCCTCCTCGTATGCTGATAAAGCTTGAGCAAAAACTCCAAATATTTCATCGGCAGCTGCAGCTAGTCGCTCGTTGATAACACTTCTCAGTTTCTCAACTGCAGCCATTTCTACTGTGTGAAATATATGGATGTATGAAGAGACAAAATAAGCCAAACCAACTTTTATTTTTCTCGTTGGCATGAACTACACAACTTCCGGTGGAATGCTCTTCTTCGTCGGTTTAGGGAGGCGTTCTGCACTGATAAAGTTACATTACCGCCACCTACTGGATTGACATTCAAAAATACATTGTCCCAATCTCCAACTAATAACTAATAAGGGAAACAATAACATAAACAACATGTTCCCCAACACTTGTTCAGTGAGTTGCATGAATCACCTTTGTTTGACTTTTGGGTGAACCTTTTCTCACAAGTGTCACATTTGCATTTATTCCTACAATAAACAGTATTTCATTTTATTTGACTGTATATTTAATTTAACATTCTGTTCTTGTATATCTTATTCTATTTACATGTATATAGACTCCTAAATGTACTTAGTCAATTACAACACCCTCTGCATTATTTAGTTTATTGTATTTATTTATTGTTCCGACATGTATAGATTACTTGATCGGCATTACTTGCACATTGGTCTTGCAACATAAACTACTTCTACTCTATTCTACTGTTTCGTCTTGCACTATTTGTATTTATTATTTGTATTTTTTGTATCTGTTTTATTGTGTTATGTCCTATATAACTATGTTACAATGTTGGGGGAGCTTGGGACTTCAGATTTTCAATGCCATTTTCTACACTGTAGCTACTGTGCATATGAAAATAAAGCCTTTCAATTTTGAATCTTTGAATTTGAAATGCTTTTCACCGGCAGAGGAGTAAAGTATATTTACTCAAGTACTTGAGTACTTGATACTTGTTCTTTACTTGAGTATTTCCATTATTTGCTAGTTTGTACTTCTACTCCACTACAATTCAGAGACTAATCGTATACTTTTACTCCACTGCATTTATTTTGTACCTTTAGTTATTTTACAGACTTGGATTAATGATGTGAAATATAATCAACACTTAAATAAGACTTTAGTATCACCTGGAGTAAATTCACAATCTACCCTGCAGCAAACAAAGTGGTTAAAACTAGCTGCACCTTTACCAGCTTTGACTAACACTTTAATGCATCAATAACTATTATTAAAATATATAATATATATTATTCCGTAAGGGGAAAATCTGCACAATAAGTGCTTTTACTTTTGAACTTTTACTTGAGTAACCTTTGAATGCAGGACTTTAACTTGTAACAGAATATTCCTACACTCTTGTAATTCTACTTTTACTGAAGTACACAATGAGTACTCCTCCCACCTCTGTAAACCGGTGTGGGACCTTGTGTAGATTTTTTTACTTTAAGAAATCATGAAACTCCCCATTTTAAACATTTGCTCTCTGGTTCCTGATCAGTACGGGTCTTCTTGTGAATTGCTCTTGCATGGCTTTCGACTCTGTGAGAGTTGTGAGAAAGGTAGTGGACACTTTGGTTATAATAAAGGAAATGAGAAGGCTCTATTTAATAGCTTTCATTAACATGATTCATATTTTTTAAGCCATTGCAAATACAATGTTTTAAATAAAATAAAAAACACAGTACAAGGGTGGAACGACTTTACATAGTAATGTGTGAACACTTCTTTATGGAAAACCTTAATCAGAAACATAGATAGACGTTTTTCATTTAATTGATAGCCGTCAAATGAATGTACCGGCTTGGAAAGTATTCCCCTGTAAAATGAAAAGTAGAACTTGATGTTGCATGAAAGGAAAGCAATAAGATGCCATCTGAGAACCATTTCGTTTTTTATTTGAAATTGTTCAACATCTTACTTGTGATTCAAATGCAATCTCTTATTAGTATTACCAAAGTTCAATATGAGGCAACTCCGGTGATCAAACTAATCAACGTTTTTAAATAATATAATAACTTAAGCTCAAGCCCATGTGGACATCATTTAAACATCTACTGTTTGTTACAACTTACATCCACTTACTTATTATGTCAGTCATACCAGCAGCCTGGATGACCCTCATTTGCTTATATCTTTAGCGTTTAGGGTGAATCTGGTATTCTTACATCATCACCATACAAAGCTTTATTGTTAGATACATGCATTAGATCACACAGCATTAAGTGCACCGATCATTTCTATTCATTAAAGCACAATGTAGATTATTATTTCCAACTTCAGCTTGAGTGTCACCTTGAAACCAAAATAACAAAAAAAACAATTTGATTCCACTACAAAATACATAAATATACAAAACAAAATGACATGTTGAAAACATAAAGAAATCTATTTGCAACTTAATTGCAGTTTTTTAAATCTTCATCATAAGTTGCATTGCTCAGTCCCAGAGGTAGCTGCCTGGTGAACATTCATCCAGATGAAAAAACTGCTGCATTTATGTGCCTTGTCACTTGTGTGGGTACATATGGAAATCTACTTGTTGGTGTAAACCATGTAATACCTTTTCAATTCAAAGTTATGCCTTCTCGGCAGCGTGAATCCTTCTCATGTGGTTCAATAATCCATGGTTATGTCTGAAATTGTTCCCACATGCTTTACAAGTAAACGGTTTCTCACCTGTGTGGACTTTCATATGCCTTTTTAATGTTGCCGTCTCAACAAAGCTTTTCCCGCAGGTCATGCAAACATACGGTTTCTCACCTGTGTGGATGCTCATATGCCTTTTTAATTTTGCCGTCTCAACAAAGCTTTTCCCGCAGGTCATGCAAACATAGGGCTTCTCTCCTGTGTGGATTTTCATATGCCTTTTTAATGTTGTCGTCTCAACGAAGCTTTTCCCGCAGGTCATGCAAACATACGGTTTCTCACCTGTGTGGACTTTCATATGCCTTTTTAATTTTGCCGTCTCAACGAAGCTTTTCCCGCAGGTCATGCAAACATACGGTTTCTCACCTGTGTGGATGCTCATATGCCTTTTTAATTTTGACGTCTCAACGAAGCGTTTCCCGCAGGTCACGCAAACATAGGGCTTCTCTCCTGTGTGGACTCTCATGATGTGAATCTTAACGTTACAGTTCAATTTGAATTTTTTTCCACATGTTTTGCAATTATATTTCTTCTCAGCTGTGTGGAATTTCATATGCCTTTTTAATGTTGCCGTCTCATTGAAGTGTTTCCCGCAGGTCATGCAAACATACGGTTTCTCACCTGTGTGGGTTCTCATATGCATTTTTAATTTTGACATCTCATTGAAGCTTTTCTCGCAGGTCACGCAAACATATGGCTTCTTATCCGTGTGGGTGGTCATGTGTCTTTGCAGCATTGACATGTACTTAAAATCTTTCCCACATGTTTTGCAAGTATATTTCTTCTCACCGGTGTGGACTCGTATGTGGTACTTCAAGGAACTACTTTCTCTGAAACCTCTTCCACATGTTTGGCAATAATATGGCTTCACATCCGTGTGGGTGGTCATGTGTGTTCGCAATTTTGACATGAACTTAAAATCTTTCCCACAAATTTCACATTTGAAATTCTTCACTGTGCAAGTATTACGTTGCATGTCTGACAAGTTAGCGTTGTTTACATTGTTCCTTTTGGTTTTGTGATGTCTTTTGTTTATTTTTGGATCTGCAGTTCTTGTTAACCCTGCGTCATTAGAATTGTGAGAGATGAGCTGCAGATTACTTTGTGCTTCAACAACGCTTATAACTGGCATGTTGCCTACAGACTCTTTTGCAGAAGTCCGTCCGCTGTGCACACTTTCCTCATCAGTAAGAGTCACCATGAAGACATCAGTCTCCTGCTTTAGTTCAAGCTGCTCTTCCTCCTGACTGGTGCAAAGTTCCTCCTGTTCCTCTTTAATCTGTGGAGGCTCTGGGTCCTCTTGGTCCAGACTGGAGTTCCTTTCCTGACTACAGAGCTGCTGGTCAGTGAGAACCTCATCCTCATTACAGACATGTTGCTGAGGGAGCTCTGGAGGGACAGAAAATAAACAAAATACTTGTTAGAGCCAGTATTTTGCTTTCATAAGAAAGGCCACCTAAGTGTGACGTCTGTAGTCAACGCACTATAAAGGACTACAATTCCCACGGCGCCTGTGCTAAAGCCACAGTGATGGGCAACCTGTTGAAAGACGCCGTCGAGGAACAGTTTTTAACCGTACACGTACACGTACATACAAATCGTACAAGTACCCTTTAAGTTATGAAGTTATAAGCATTATCAAGAAAGAAAAAATACCTAAGTTGTTTGTTATTTTATTTGAGCTTTGCCTATTTCTTTTGAATATTGTAAAGGCCTATTTTCTTTGTTGCATGTGCACAAGTTTGTTATTTTATTTTGAGCAAACACATCGCAACATCATCGAAACCATCTGAGGCCAAGCAACACTTCAAACTGTGAGTAATTTAAAGGAAAGAAACGAGTTAGAACTGTCTGTTTAAAGTGGACCTATCATGCTATATTTAAATGATATATTGTAGGGCCATACCTATATAAGGCATATTTATACGTTTCTGTTTTCAAAATACCAAACAGATCATGCATTTTAGCCATGCCTCATTTCGCTCTGTGCTGTTTGCTGTCTACGGGGCTGATTCTGTGAGCTGCAGCTGACCACGCCCCCTTCCGGGGGAGGGGAGCCGTGCTCTGATCAAGTCAAGAGGGGGAGAAAAAGAGATCTCCGTCCTCCGTGTTTTATTATATAGAGTCGTTATTCATTTGTTTTAAAGCTCAATAAATAACAAAGAAGACCTTTGACCGGCACTTTTCTAATTTTGTCCAGAAGATTTAAACTTTAACGGACATCTTGACCGGCGAAAGAAACTGAAACTCTGCCGCACGGTCCCCTCGTTCCTTGGAAGAGGCGGAGAGGTGGGTGTTTGTCATCTGTTGGTGGACTAACCGGAGAGAATTACAGTGCTTGCCTCGACGGGGAGGGATTGCATTGAATTAAAGCAGCAGGAGCAAACGCTTGCCTCGGGGAGGGAGAAAAAAAGCCACAGCGGAGAATATACAGAAGGGTAACCATGGTAACTATGGGCGGGAAGTCTTCTTCGCTGCTTTTGTGGCAGACTACAGCGCCACTTACAGGCCTGGCATATGTACTACAGCGTCTCCAGCGCTTTCGAGCGGCAATGGCCGGCCGTGGCCCAACCCCACATTCCCCTGATAGGTGGAGAGTTGGCCCAATAGCCGTAGCGCCACTTTACTGACGTCAGTGAAGTGTTCAAATCTGGATCAGTTTTTATCAGATCCGTTGCAGCCCCTTTTTTAGAGATTTTGGTATAGAGGAAAATAGAGAGGGTTGTGTTTTCTGACACTTGGTGAGTTCCCTGGAACACCGGGGACACATATTCATGTATAAAAGACGTACAAAAGTGCATTTTGCATGATAGGTCCCCTTTAAGGCGTCTCGTGGCTTGATGGAAAGACAAGGAAGGAAGCCACGACAGTACTTTTAGTGTGGTGTTAGGGAAGCAAATTGCATTCAATGCTGGGCAATGGTGTTAAGATCAATATCACAATATCAAGACAACAACAAACAAGACTATAGAAATGTGTTATACATAACATTTATAAATAGATTTGATCAAATACAAATAAAAAACATTAGGCCACCAACTTTTTTAAACTATAACATTATTCTAACAATGTGTATTTTAACTGCTGTGCTTTGTGTATTTGTGATCTGTTGTTGGAGATCTGAATGTGAATTAATAAACAGAAAATAGCTAACGAGAGGCTTTAACCATAATGAATCCCATTCAGATTGTTTTATCATTTGTAAGTGTCAGGGAATAACTCTGTATACATGTTTACCTTTTGCCCTCTGACGCAGATGCCCAACCTTGAGCAGCCGCTATCTCCCTTAAGGAGGGGCTGCCCAAGCATTTTGTTGTTGTTACCAGTTTATGACCGGGCAACTTCGGTCAGAGATAGTTATTGATCAAAAATGATGCAGAGAAGCTAATTCAAGTATGTTGAATACTATACTGTGTGTGGCTTCGCCAGTCACACAGAATAAGAAAGTATTTTATTTTTTGTTACACACCTGTTCTGTGCAGCTTTATCTGGGGCTTGCCTACAGACTCTTTTGCACAGGTCCGTCCGCTGTGCACACTTTCCTCATCAGTAAGAGTCACCATGAAGACATCAGTCTCCTGCTTTAGTTCAAGCTGCTCTTCCTCCTGACTGGTGCAAAGTTCCTCCTGTTCCTCTTTAATCTGTGGAGGCTCTGGGTCCTCTTGGTCCAGACTGGAGTTCCTTTCCTGACTACAGAGCTGCTGGTCACTGAGAACCTCATCTTCATTACAGACATGTTGCTGAGGGAGCTCTGGAGGGACAGAAAATAAACAAAGTACTGTTAGTGTGGTGTTAGGGAAGCAAATTGCATTCAATGCTGGACAATGGTGTTAAAGGGCCCATGTCATGCTTTTCCGGTTATTACCCGTCCCCTTGTGTGTTATGAAGGTTTTTATGCATGTAAACGGTGTGCAGAGTCACAAACCCTCAAAGTACACCCTGTAGCGAGTAAAACTCTAACACAGAAAATACCTCCCCAAAACGCCTCGTTGGAGATACGTCATTGTCCATTTGATTCTTCCATTTTGTTCCGGGTACGGCATGATGTCAAGCCGTACCCGGAACGAAATGGACCAATCCGTGGAGCCGTTACGTTAAGCCCCCGCTGATTGGTCCAAATTGACCAATCCACGGACTTCCTCACACACACATCTGTGTGCAGGGAGCAGGCAGCTCTGCTGATTTCTCCTCCCTGGCTGCAGGCTGATAACAGACAGTTGGGATCGCGGCGAAATTCTCTCGACAGACCCATTCTCACCGCGTTTATCAACCTTTTTCTTACTCAATATCAAGCCACACTTATGCCCCTTTCACACCGGCGCTTTTCCAGCTCCTGCTGGGAGCTAGAGCCTGAAAAGCGCCGGTTTTTCCTGTTCACACCGCAGCGGCGGCGCGTCATAGCTCCGGAATGCGGTTCACTTCCAGCTCCAAAAAGTTGTCGGTCCAGAGGCAAGAGCTTTGGAGCTTTGGAGCTATGACGCGGCGTCGCTTACGTCTCTCTTACGTCCGTCGAGGCGGAGGCGGGGGCAGCCTCCTGAACAACAACAAAATGCCTGCGTTTTATCCAGTTTGTACACAATGATGGAAGACCTCAAAACACCGAATAAGCAGCAGTGGTCCACTGAAGAGACCAGCTACCTAGTGGCAATCTGGTCTTCCGAAGAGGTACAAAGGAAGCTGGAGGGGAGCACGCGGGCCAAAGCCATTCTGCAGCAATTGAAGCGAGAGATGGCGTCCGCTGGTTATGACCGTAGCATTTTACAAATTAGCAACAAATTAAAAAAACTGAAGAAGGATTATCGGGACCAAAAGAAAGAGCTCGGACGGAGTGGCAGCGGTCGTACGAAAACAAGTCCACATTTTGACTTGCTAAACTCGGTCCTCGGAGACAGACCGACGAGTGGTGTGGGATGCACCGTGAATTCGCTTTGTCTCTCGTCAATTGGGTTGGAGGACGAGTCATTTAATGCTGGTGAGTTATGCATTACTGATTTGTGTTATTTGTGCCTTTTTGTTTTACAACATAAACTAAACCATGTAGCTATAGACAGACCTGGCAATAATAGCTAAAGTTTATCTACTACAGCTACCGGGTGGGCACCCATGCGCTAGCATGCTAATGCTAACAATAATAAACAAAGGTATCCCCATGGCAAAGACAGCGAACGCCTCCAATGTATCTTCTTTCTTCTCACTAACGATGTATGATTTGTTGAAGGGCTACTTTTGTTCATTGTGTTTATATTGTGTTTACAGGCATATCTCGTTTGGAGTGCAGTGAGTCGGAACCACCACCACCGTCGGCGTAGCTCGCCCGTGCACATGCTTGGGTCTCTTGCCACAACAAGCAGCTCTTCCCAGGAATCTCTGGTGACCCTAACCCAGCCAGTGGGCCGTAACAAACAGGGTAAGGTTTACAGTGTTCATAATGGTAATACTGTTCCCTGTTGCCATTTATCATGGCATTGTCATTGTAGTAGTTGTTGAAGTTATGCAACTGCAGCCATAATAACAATAAAACATTTCATTACACAGTATATCATTTACACCTCCTAGAATGCCATGAACACGGTGTTGACCTCATTATTATTTTTCCCTTTGTAGTTAAAAGGAAGCGGGATTCGTCATCTGGCCTTATCCCGTTAATGGAGAGGAGTGAAGCCAGGGACGAAGAGCTACTGGAGCATAGCCGGGCGATGCTTCAGGAGGTGCAGAACGGCAATGCTGAGTTCCTACAGATCTTCAACGTCACAGAGCAGAGCAGAATCGAGCAGAGCCGGATCGACGGACTCGCCAGAATCGCAAAGGCCGAGCAGGACAGCCACATGCTTGGCTTGTTAGACAGGATGGTGAAGGTGATGGAGGCCAACAGCAAACAATTACATTATTTTTGTATCTCCATTGTTCATGCCCCTTTTGTGTACATAATTTTTAAATACACTTAGTTATATAATATATACAGTATGTTCTCCACACTTTTTTGCGAATACTTGTATACATTCTTTTTTAAATACACTTAGTTATAGTATATACAGTATGTTCTCCACACTTTTTTGTGAATACTTGTATACATTCTTTTTTAAATACACTTAGTTATAGTATATACAGTATGTTCTCCACACTTTTTTGTGAATACTTTGTATACATTATTTTTTAAATACTCTATTATATAATATACAGTACAAATATTGTCCATACTTCTGATTCTTTGATTTGTATGTACAATAAACATAAGTCAAAAGTCATGTCTTATTACATTTTATTTTTTCAGTGATCCACTGCAAACTAGCTAATGTCACTATGATAAAACACTGAACTAAAACAGTGGTAGATGACAAGTATGACTACTTGTATGCTAAGTCTGATTCTGCCATGCATTCTTTAAACAAAATGATGCTAAATGGAATCGTTACCTGTGTTATCTAAAATAAATGTGTCATTGTCAAGCTGGAGCAAGGCACACCATTTATTTTATTCCTATTTCTCTTTAGAAAGAAGTTAGGATATAAAATACTGACATAAATCTAAGTGAAGGAAACAAACTCAAATGTACTGTGCCCTTACCCAGCACAAATGTAATGACATAAAGCTGAGGTTAGCACTAAATTGTTCATAACACATCCAAAGAGAGAGCGACCAATCCCTGATGAATGTTGAGCACAGCTGTATCTGCACAGCAGCTCAGGTGACTGCACACACTCACACACATTTTATTTTTATTTTGATACGCTTTGGGTATTGCAATTTCACACGTTTACAAAAGTAGCTTAATAAATGTAGCTCTCGGGTGAAGAAAGGTTGGAGACCCCTGGTCTAAACCTTTTGGGTATGCACTATTTTTATAAGAATATTGTTCATACCTGTTTATCTGTTTACATTCTGTGATTTGTATACAAAATAAAACACAATTCAAGTCTGATCCAGTGATTTTATTGTAAGAGGCATGATACAAAATAGATCAGGTTTAACTGCAGTAATATTAGTGGTCCCCCATGTTGAAATACTCCATCAATGCAGATCTAACGTCAGCTCCTTCTTGTCTACCGTTCTCTGGAAAGGGGTGTAAAGGGGGTTGGTTGTACACAACTTCATGGCAATATTCAGTCGTCCCTTGAAAAGTCGTCCGATGCCTTCCATTTCGTCTCGTAAGAGGATAACCACAGCGAACAGCGCTTCAATACAATCGGCCATTGTTGTTGTGATTTCCGCGCGGTTTGGGTTTTAGGAAGCAGGCACGTAAACGGTTACGTCATGACGCAAACGATGAGGCAATGACGCAGTACCATCCCGGCTCTTGAGCGGTGTGAGCGGTGTGAACAGAGCGGGAGCTGAAAAGGGAAACAGGAGCTGAACCAGAAAAGCTCTCGCGAGGAGCTAGAAAGTGAAAAGCGCCGGTGTGAAAGCCGCATTATTGTTGGTACTTCGGCTGTGACTTTGTGTGTGCTCAGGATGAGTTTGGCTGTGTTTGGCTGTGTATCGCTAACAAGGAAACAACACCTCCACGGAGCTCAGCACGATTCACAACGTCCCGACCAATCAGAGCACACTGTGCTCACAGGGAGGGTGGGGGCTGGAGCTATTGGAGCTACAACGAGCCGTTAAAGGCAGAGAGTGAAATTCAGTGAATACACGTAGTTTACAGAGATGCTGTATGAGAAACCAATGTGAGTTTGGAAAATTGCACAATATAAATTTATTCTAGTAGATCTCAACAATGGAATTATGATCAGTGGAAATGGCCATGACATGGGCCCTTTAAGATCAATATCACAATATCAAGACAACAACAAACAAGACTACAGAAATGCATAAAGCATGAAAAGAGTTTATTTAAAAAGCATGCGGCCACCCACTTTAAAAAAATATATAATATGTTTTAACAATGTGTATTTTAACCGCTGTGCTGTGTGTTTGTTGTTTGAGATCTGATCATGAATTAATAAACAGAATGTGGTTCTATCAACACAATAGGATGCAATATTTAGCAATCAATTCAACATGTAATGTCTTAACTGGTCAAGTAGTCCTTCTATTCTATTTGATTGTTTATTTACAGCTGATTTCTTGAATATATATAATAATTAAATATCTCATACAGAAATCAGCAGAACATGGAAATACTTAATGGAAGAATAAGTCCCTCCTCAATATTATATATATGGGTAATTATAAAACGGACAAGTCAAATCAAGCAATCTGATTGGTTCTTAGCCGTGATATACTGAGCGTATACCACAGGTAGAATTGTAGTTACTTTTCACAACAAGTCAGTATCCCTCCGCGTCTGAGAAAAACTGGATACAGTTGGGCGGAAAAGCAGTTTGCTTTTCGAACTGGAACAAGAAAACAGCGGAGAAGTAACGGGGCAGAAACCCTCCTTTTTACGCAGCGGTCCAGACATAGACATCAAACGGCAAAACATATTCAGTGTGCAGTTCCTTTGGCATTAGGGCAGGGATATCTAGATACTTTCCAAGGTTTGACATAATTAATTGTGCTACTTTTAAAGCAAGCAACGATGTTTTCAAATCTGTAATCAAAAAGATCAGCAAAAACGCTATCGAAGCAGTTCCTACCTTTGCTACTTAGTTCAAACAATAACAACGGACTATTTTTGATCTGCCTGTCCGGTATTCTTTTACCCATAATGACCGCCTCGCTGCACATTATCCCTTACTTAACCCTTCTCTTGCGTTTCGGGTGTGACGAATGACTTTTGTTTTAATCATAAAATATCAGGGAAGCGTGTGGCGCAGTGGATAGAGCCTTGGTGTTGGGATCAGGGGGTCACAGGTTGAAACCCCACTGCAGTCAGCATGTCGTTGTGTCCCTGGGCAAGACACTTCACCCCAAAATTGCTCCTGTGGGGATTGCCCACAGTATTGAGTATCTAAGTCGCTTTGGATAACTAACATGTAATGTCATAAATATTGTGTTTTTCATCCAATTGCCTCAATACCCCGCGCGCACACACACACACACACACACACACACACACACACACACACACACACACACACACACACACACACACACACACACACACACACACACACACACACACACACACACACACACACACACACACACACACACACACACACACACACACACACACACACACACACACACACACACACACACACACACACACACATCACACACAACACACACACACACACACACACACACACACACACACACACACACACACACAATTTCTCTTTCAATAAATGTTCATTGAGGAAAACAGTATCAGTGTCTTATTCTATATTCATCACAGTGAATGCTGAACTTGATGGGCCCACCGGTAGGTCCAGACCATGACATGAAACACTGGCTTGCTTGTATCAAATCAATACATCCCATACATCATTGGAATGGGAAGAATCTCAGCTACAACACTAACTAAAGCATTTCCATCTCCAGTACAGCCTATATGGCAAGCATTGTTATAATATACAGTAATGTAAAATAAGCACTATCTTTGAACTTACTGCCAAATATAATATGAAATTCACCCCTGGTGTCATTCTGTCCGTCACCCCTTGATTCTACACTTGCTTTGACTGTTCAAATGAGATGTCAACCATCAAAATTGGATAAGGGGTTCCAGAGATATCACTGTGCAAAACACACCGGTCAATTTTGACCGAAAATAGCATGGGAAGGGGGGTATGACCTAACGCAAGAGAAGGGTTAACTTCGACCCCCGAGGTGGCCTTACTATGGAGGAGTGGATTGAGCAGTGCCTATCTCCAGAGCTACTGGAAGCCGAATCTCGGGGACCGGAGAAAGTGGAGCAATATTCTCGCCACGCCAAGCAACAGTCTATACAACCTCAACCTATACAAGTAACCAAGTAAGCCATTCTACTGATGCTGGACAGTTTTTCAGTGGGTGCACAATAAATGGCAACATACAAATGAATGTAAATAAATAGCCAAATAATCGATCAACTCTCTCTGTCTAATATGTTCACTTGCTGTTAGTGTTGTTGCATAACAACCTCCTCGAGTTCAGTAAAGTTAGAACGATATTGGCAGATTCGGATTTCATGGATCAATAACTGATGAACAAAACGTTATTCAGACACAAATTACGTCTCCTAAGTACCGTGCTAAGGTTGACAACGAACTACAATCACATGTTGATCAAAAAAAGCCAATATGCGCCGTTCTCCGAGCTGGACACATTAAATTGGTCTCTTTCCGCAGCCGGAGAAGAAACGAGTGCTGAGGGACCGTCTGCAAAGTGCAACTCCGAAAAAAGAGAATACAATAATATTCAATAACTGTACTATTATACAGTATATTTCTACCAAACTCACTAAACACATCAATAGTCTTCTGGTGGTCATACTACAGCAGAGAATTTGGAAGAATATGGTTTTAAATAATTTTGGTGAATATTTATAATGTAAAATCATCAATAAATATGGCATCATCTTCAATAACGTTACTATTGTACAGTATATTTCTACCAAACTCACTACACACATCAATAGTCTCCTGTTGGTCATACTACAGCAGAGAGTTTGGAAGAATATGGTTTTGAATAATTTTGGTGAATATTTGTAAAAATCTTCAATAAATATGGCATCATCTTCAATATCTTCACTATTATACAGTGGAGTGCTACCAAACTCACCTCAGACATTAATGGTCCTCTAACTTGCTACACTACAAAAGCGTATTTGAAAACGTATTTTAATGATCGTTATGTTATTTTAAAATAAAGTGTATTGGTAAGTATAAGTTACTGTCAAACAGGAGACCCCTTAATTTTAACCAGAAGCGATTGAAATTTAACTCAAAAGAAAATCTCCTATTTATTCATAAACCATAACACTGTTTTATTGTTCTTTCATTAATTAACTTACAGACTGAATATAGACATGGTAGCACCTACATCAAAGCAAGATCCATCAAAAGTAGAACAGTCTTTTAATCATCAATAAACTAGACACATTGATATATACATATATATGTTACACATTGTATATACAGTATGTTATATATAAATTAAGACATTAAACAACTTTTTCATTAGCTATGAAACAGTAAAATAAAGTTAAAATTGAAAAATAAAACATTTCAGGCTTTTCACCTATCTTACTGTATAATATTAATGAACAAATCTACAATGTAATGTCTGACATGGAAAACATCATGAACATCTGTGACTAATTTAATCTGTAAGGGAAAATATATTTAACATCTTAATTAAGTTTTATAATAATTTAAAACTATGGACAGGTGATTATTAATCATTACTTCAGTTGCGCAAAATCTTTAGCAAAGCTTTTTTCTGGATTTTTGTTTGTTTTGTACAAAATTCAGCTTTCATTTTGCCGATTTAAAATCACTGGCTGGGCTGGATTTTCCCCCACATGCCGTTTATAAGCGCACTAGTTCTATTGTGGTAGTAGTTCTAACAAGCCTTACCTCCCCAAATCCTGGTACCTCTGGTAAAAGTTACACAAACTCTTACATAGCCTCTTTAGTTAGGGATGATACACAACACACAATACCACAGGGTATCTTTTGTTGGTATTAGTGCAGCAGTCATTCCGAGGCACTGCGTGTGAAACCATCTTCCACAAGTTTCACACTGAATCTACATGGGAATAAATACAACAAAGATATTAAGAAAATGTCAAGTGTAGGACACTTGTAAAGCAGGCATATTCATTTATATTTTAAAGAGATTATACTTTTTTTTTTTTATATAAATACTTGTTGTTATTCAGGTTTATCTGTACTGTGCTAAAACTTTAACAAACTATAAGAAAAACAAAAGGAAACCTGTAATGCATAAAAATTAGGGCTGTCAAGTTAACGCGTTAATAACGCGGTAACGCAAAAAAAAATTAACGCCACTAATTATTTTAACGCGATTAACGCATGTGTATTTTTTGTCCTCGGCCGCCGTAGTTTCAGAGCGCATCGAGTTTAAAATACCATCGACAAGCTGATGCTGACAGCCCCGCTCCTACCGCCCGCTTGTGGCAGACCACACTTCCACGCTCACTGGCAGGCCCGGACTGGCCATCGGGAGGACCGGGAGGGAGTGTGTATGTGTGGCGCGCAGTGGCGACTGGTCATTAGGGGCAGGTGGGGCACAGCCCCACCTAGTGTCAGCAGAAAGTATTACACATAATGAAAACAAAAAATGCAAAAAGATGCAAAAAAAGAAATAAAAAAATATATAAAATATATTTTAAGGTCATGTTTAATCATCTGATTCGTCTGTACATTGCTGTTTTAGTCTGTGTTCTTCTAATTAGTGTCTACAGTGCCGTTTTGAGCCATGTGGGACAAAACCTGATTCTGCCCCTCCCTCTCACTGTTTAAGTGAACGGTGACTGTAAAAACTACACTGCGCATGCTCAGAGTATTTTTCAATGGAATGTGTGTGGCAAAAAAAAAAAAGGCCAAAGGGGCACGGAGCTGCCATCCCCACCATACGTCAGCTCACATTATTCAGAACTGATTGGCTGTAAATATGTCACGTGTGCAGTGCTGCGAAACGTCACGTGTAGTGTGAAGAGAAGACGAGAGAGCAGCATATAGCTAACATCACCAGCGATTAAAAATAAGTAAAAAACGGAAAGAAAATGAATGAAGTTGACCATTTACTGGAGCACACATTTGAGACACTTAGTCTCGGAGAGAAACTGGAGGTAAAGCGCCTCGGTGCCCACCATCCACCGGATTTCCAAATGGTCCAGACTGCGGGCAAAGTGAACCGCGGGTTTAATGCTGAGTGGTTTGCTAAAAAGAAATGGCTAACGGCGAGCATCCAGAAGAATTCCCTCTTTTGCTTTCCTTGCCTGCTTTTTGGTGAAGATCAAGGTACTTGGTCGAGGACAGGTTACAAGGACTTAAAGCATCTTTCGGAGAGGACAATGAAGCATGAGAGCAGCAACAGTCACTTGGAAAATGCCGTAAAATTGGGATTACTGGGAAGGGTGAATGTTGCAGCTCAGATTGACAGCGCCTACAGACGCGGCATTGATGATCATAATAGAAAGGTGGAAGAAAACAGGTACGTGTTAGGTCGGATCATCACCTGTATTAAACTGTGTGGGAAATGTGAGACAGCACTGCGGGGCCACGACGAGTCGGCGGACTCTCTGAATCCAGGGATATTCAGGTCAATTTTCGAGACAATGTGTGAGGGCGATTCCAGGCTTCGACGGCACTACGAAGCTCAGCCCGTTTTCAAAGGGACATCAAGCACCATACAGAATGAACTCTTGGACTGCATGTATGATGTGTACAGGGAGGAAATATCCAAGCAAGTGGACAACACATCATTTGTTGCCGTTCAGGCCGACGAGACAACCGATGTCTCATGTAAATCGCAAATGGTGATTGTGCTGCGATACATTATGCCTGACCTCACAGTTACAGAGCGTTTTTTGGAGTTTGTGGAAGTAAAGGACAAAACTGGTGTAGGTCTCTCTAACAGCATCAAGGCTGTTCTTGAACCCCTGAAGCTGAAAGAAAAGCTAATCGCTCAGACCTATGACGGGGCGGCCGTCATGAGCGGTAACGTGCGCGGGGTACAGACGGTCATGAAGGAGACGTACCCAAACGCTCAGTTTGTTCACTGCTACGCCCACCAACTGAACCTGACCCTGCAGCAACTGTGTTCAGCAAGGATGAGCATCCTGAAGGTGTTTTTTGCAGATCTAACTGCTTTTTCCACTTTTTTCTCCGGTGCTCCAAAACGTGTTGCAGCTCTTGCAGAGGCAACACAGAGACGCATACCACGGCCACCGGCTGTGAGATGGAACTTTAAAAGCAGAACTGTGAACGCGGTTTGGGAGACCCGAGAAGCACTTCTTCAGTGTATGGACCATATACGCACACAACCAGGATGGGATGCGGTCACCATAAGTGAGGCATACGGCCTGTCAAAGAAACTGCGGGACCGAGCATTTATGCAGCTCCTGGAGTTTTTTTCGTTGCTTATGCCAGAAGTGGATGTTTTATACAACACTCTGCAAAAACGAACCATCGATGCACCTGGGATCAAAAGCGCGCTCTGCCGCTTCAAGGAAAATGTCCAGAAAATGAGGCAGCAAACTGATGCATTGGCCGCCACCACTCATGATGGAACAGACGAGCCAGGCCGACGAGTCAGCAGCACAGCGCCGGTAATGAAGGAGGCATGTGACACAGTCATCTCACAGGTGGAACAGAGGTTCTCACAGAGTGACCATTTGATCGCTGCAAAGCTCGTTGACAGCTCATTCTTCCCACAGCATGTCCTGTCATTTCCTACACCTGAGCTTGACTGCGCAGTGAAATTGTGGCCTGCTTTGGGAAACAAGGAGAAGTTGAAGTCTGAGCTGACCACGCTCTACCGCCACAGTGAACTTCACACTGGAAACACTGCCCTGTCTCTGTTGAAATCCATTCACGAGAACAACTTGGAGGATACGTTTGCTGAGACTGTTATTTTGGTCAAAATAATAGTAACAACTCCGATGACGACATCCGAGTCAGAGAGGAACTTTTCCACCCTCAAAAGGATAAAGACTTTCACTCGCAACACCATGGGACAGCTGCGAGTTAACGCATTGGCCATGCTTTCAATTGAAAGCCAGTTGATCCAGCAACTACAGGACTTCATCCCCAAAGTGATAGAAACATTCTGTCAGAGGAAGGACCGCCGTGCCGCTTTTCTTTTCAAGTGAGCCTTCAGCTTTGGTAAGTTCATTTATGTCATATATTTTGTTTGATCTTCTGTGTTTTGCCTCTGCTGGATCGATTGATATTGTGACCTCGGTGATGAGTGTCTGTGTTTTCCTTATATTTACAGTCTATGGTGTTTTAATGCTAAAGCATTATGGTGGTTGTTGTTGTTGTTAAGAATTGCTTTGTGATGGTGCCCTTTACTTATGTATTAAGGTGCATTACAATATGACATCCCCACGCTGTGTACCGTACATTTACGTACACAGTGTACGTAAATGTATGCGCTGACAGTGTTGCTCCGTGTGGTCTTCAGTATGTAATTTGACACTCCCCCTCTCTCCTCTCTCTCTCCCCCCCAACTCTCTCTGTCCCCCCCCTCTCTCTCTCTCCCCCCCACCTCTCTCTGTCCCCCCCTCTTTCTCTCCCCCTCTCTCTCCCCCACCTCTCTCTGCCCCCCCAGTTTTGTACACATAGAAACGCCACTGGTGGCGCGACTCGCGCGAGCGAGGCACACCTTACGTGTTGTTGTTGTTAGCATCTGGTGCTAGCTAGCTGCGCTAACGGATATAAGGAGCTGTTTCAATGACATTTCGCCGACAACTGCGCCGAGCACTTGACTTTATGCAGGTAGCCAGACAGTGGGACACTGTACGAAAAGTCAGCACACTCAGCACGGATAGTACGCGCTACATGATTGCAGCGTCCAGGCAGCTCCCGTTGGAGCATATATGCCTTGAGCCACACACACACACACACACACACACACACACACACACACACACACACACACACACACACACACACACACACACACACACACACACACACACACACACACACACACACACGACAGCACACACACACTACACACACACACACACACACACCACACACACACACACACACAACACACACACACACACACACACACACACACACACACACACCACACACACACACACACACACACACACGACACACCACACACACACACACACACACCACACACACACACATTGTATGAGAGAGGTTCCAGGTTGAATTGAAGGGAATATTTGTAATGTTCAGAGGTTGTTGTGTTTAATATTCATGAGAATATTTGTCATTGTTCAAATGATAAACAAACATATAAGCATATTTGTCCACTCATATGTTGATAAGAGTATTAAAAACTTGAAAGATATCCCTCTAAGGTACATTTAGAACAGATAAAAAATGTGCGATTAATTTGCGATTAATCGCGATTAACTATGGACAATCATGCGATTAATCGCGATTAAATATTTTAATCGACTGACAGCCCTAATAAAAATATACAAAATGTCATTACTTTTATGTTATTCCTGAAATCTAACTCCAGATGATCTATATAGTATGTATTATTCAGATTATCTTCTGGAGTTTCAAAACAATTCATCATTTAGGCGCCGTTTACACGAGGAGAAAACTGCTTGTATCTGCATAGTTTCGCGTGCGTATAGCCCTATTATTTACACGAGGCCGATAGAAACTGACCCCACAAACAATAACGGGTCCCAAGGTGGATAGATTTGCAAACAAACGCTCTGGGGGGTCAACCGAGTCCGTGTAATCACCTCGATACGAATATTTCCTGAAAAAATAACGATAGCCCCGCCTCTCCTGCTCACTGCTGAAGCAACTATCAAAAATAGCTGTGTTAATTAAACGCACAAGGGGTTCTTGAATGAAATAATATTATAAAAGGCAAACCAGAATTGTTAACGCCCAATATACTCCTTAAACAAAATAAACAGAGTCAGATTTCATGCATTGATCCATTATATTGACAAAGGAGGATCTCACCCGGTGTTTGTAGAGAATATCTCTCTCTTTCTGAGCCGTCCTCTCCACGGAGACGTGCTTCTTGGGGGATGCAATATCCACAGATTCGGTTTCTTTCAGTTTCTTTCAGTTTCAGTTTCAGTTTCGGGGCTTAAACAGAAGGGTAGCCATGGCAACATTGCAGCGGGCTGCTCGGTTGCTCTTCTTCGCGGCTTTTGGTGTATTTTGGCGGAAGTTACAGCGCCACTTACAGTCCCAGCATATGTACTACAGCGTTTCCAGCGGCCTCGTTTGAACAGACACGTTAAATGAAACAAATGCATGTGAACGGAAGACTTTTTTGAATACGCATACTGTGCATAAACGCAAACGGTCCCGTGTGAGCGGGGCCTTAGTCTCACCCAAACAGCATCAACAGCAGTTGTGGGCAGGTCCTCAATTCCACAGAAGGAACAGAAGTCATCCTTTGAAACTGAAAAAATAACAGGTGTATTACTGTTCAATTTACAGGAAGCGATCCATATATTCATTTCATATTTTTGGCTAATACCTGATCCTTTGAGAATTTCTTCTGCCATGTCTCTTCGTAGATTTTGAAGAGATAGTTTTGATGAGTTGATGTGAAACGTCTGTGGTATTTTCGGAAATTCCTTCACTGTCATCTTGGCCATCTGGACAGATGGTAAAATAACATGACGTTATGACGTGTTTTTGAATTTCCCTTTAAAATAAAATGCTTTATTATTAATGAACACAACATGTTGCATTGAATCACCTGCATGACAAAGGCTCCACAACTGGTGGCATCTTTCTGGAAGGTGTGGGTTATCTTTCCTGGCTGCCATTTAATGTTAACCCAGTCCTCTTTTCCCAGTCTGTTCCGGCGCATCTTGAAATACTCTCTATAGAACAATAGGAAAAAAAAAAAATTGCGCTTACTCTTTGCCTTTACCAAATGTGCGTTTAACCAATGTATTTTCCTGTAATATATTTTATATAACCCAAATTTGTAACCAGCCTTTCTGGAGTCCTCAACTTCATTTGACCCTTGCAGAGGATCAACCACATAAATGTGGTTTGAAAGGGCATGGAGGTACTGTTTTAAAAAGTAGCATACCGTATAATTAAACCAAACCTTTTTCAATATGTCAGCAGCAACAATAATGTATCAGCTTTTCTTCAAAAATGAAAACCACAGTTAACTAATAGATTCACATTATTAAAATTACTTCAACTGTTAAAAAAGCTATTAAAAGTAATACTAAAATAATAACTACCCATTTTAAATGGGTATATTTAAGACTTAAAAGTATTGAAATAATTAAAGATGTCAGATCAGATGAAAGAAAGTTGCACAATTTGGGGTCAGAAGACTCAAATCTTTAGTGGAGCAGTAGCGACCACCAATGAGAAATGGTTGAATGAGTACTTATTTTGGACTACATTTTATATTGTTTCCCTATGATATAGATGAAGAACATGAAGACATTAAAACTAAAAGAAGCATTTTTAAACCAATCCTGAGGCAAAGATGCATTTACAAAATGGGGCTGCATGAGATACACATTTTAGTCTTAACTCTGTCACAGTATATGAGTAATGTATTACAATATTTTTTAATAGCAATGTATATTTAGTTGTATGCATTTGAATAAATGTAATCATACATCTTCAAAGTAATATTTGATTAACTTGAAATGTGCAAACCCTGAGCAAAACATGCTGTAAAAGCAGCTACAGTATTACTACACGAGTAGCTGTATACTCACCACAAACTTCCAGTGCACATTTCTTATATTGACAAATCCAATGGCTCCATCATATAGATCAAATGTGACCTGAAAAAATTAGGGAATATGTAAACATAAGTGTTATTTTCTATAATATACAGGTGCAAAACAATAATTTAATTTACACAGTATTCATTATTTATTTTTCTCAACAGGAACAAGAAAAAAAGGGAAGCTTATATTCTAAATGTATTGGTTAAAAACAACACAAATGTCTCCAAAAACTACATACATGATTATAATAATGCTGGAAGTTGCCTGTAGACACAGTTCAGTCTCCTTTCTCAAGCCTACAATACTAAAAGGGATGAAAATACTTTGAATAATCAGTTTTACTCACCTTTTTTAGCTCTTGCCTGGCCATCTGCTCTCGTGTGACGTGTAGGATTACACCCATGGTGTAGTGATCCAGGAGGTATAGACGGCCAGCATTATCCTTCAGGTTGAGGATGCCTCTAATGTAACATTCTATTACCTTTTGGATAAATTGTAGGGGAAATAATCATACAAAATGCCAGCTAATATAGAGGCCAAAGTCGGTTTTAATCACATCATTGTCAGATCATTTTAGAATGGATCAATTATGCAAAACCTTTGCTAAAACTGGTCTATCTAAAGTCACACTCCAGATGGACTGGCCTAACAATTTACTTGGATATCATTTTGTGTAGCACAAATTACATACTTTTTGTCAACAATTGAATCATTAACATATGGCTTATGTGAGATGAGCAGTCCGGTACAGCATAAGTTTTAATAAATACTTGCCTCGCCTATGATGAGTTCATCAGGTCTCAAACTCTGAAATTCTCTGTGCCTCAGGGTGAAATTATGCTTCTCTTCAGCATGTCTTACAACAGCCACAAAAACTTCAGTTGGTTTGCATGTCCAAAGGGCATCAACCTAAAATGAAATGAACAATGATATCATAATAACTTCGTACAGCATTTGCCATTAATTCAATTTTAAATACTTTTAATGCACTATACATTTTGTACGTTTTCTATGAAAGATTGGCTCATGCTAAAACGTTTTTAATGCTTTCTTAACATTGTTTTTATAGCTCGAAGAATTGCTTACTTTGTTACTCTGTTTAAAGCATACATTTTAATATAGCAAAACAATACCTCTGTTGCAGGCTTGGACCCTTTACTTGTGGGGTCATTGCTGCTGTTCTTCACATCTGTGCTGCTCTGAATATCTTCGCCAGTGTTCAGAGTTAACTTTGCTCTTTTTGGAACTGGAAGAATGTCTGGAGTGGTGTAATATTTGGAGCTGGCAGTGCGAGGCTTTGCTCCATCTCTCTTTGCCCAACCTTCCTTAGATTGACTGATGTCTTTTGGTAGCAATGTTTTGAGTAGTAACTGCTCAGATAAGTGATGTGCCATTATGTGTTCTCTGTACCTCCCCTGTAGAGAGCCATACAATTTTCTGATGAATGCCGCTGGCCTCAGTCGTCTCTGCTTTTTTAGAATAGAATGTTTGACTATTCCAAACCATCTCTCCACATGGCAGTTTGTGTCCCTTGTTTTACTTTGGCCAAATGTGTCTTCCTCTGTGTCAGTTGCATATCTTTTCAAATTCCCCAACAGCAGCCCACTCCAAAGGGGAAAAATCCCTAGATAGTTGTCAAAAAGGACATCAACAATGCCAGGGCAAAAGTATGGATTTTCATCCTGTGGGGTTTCGACCTCCTCTTTTTCAAGCTCTCCCTGTACCTCCTCCATGACCTTCCTAAACTCATATGTGAAGGGAGATCTGCCAACAATTGTGTGGGCATTTCTTCTTTCTTCATCATCTTCCTCCTGAGTTAAGGGGCTGTCTCCTAACTTGTCCCCCTCTTCCATGTCGGGAATCCTGCATTCTTTTATGAAGTCCTTCACGGCCTTCAGATGGATCAGGACAGTATTGGAATTGTGCTTTCCAATTAACACAGTGCACAACGAGCGGAAGATTTTTAGTGCTGTGGTCATTGAAGTAGCATTTTGCAACCTGGCAAATGCAAATGTTGCAAATTCCTTCAAACCCTTGTCTGCAGTTCTTCTCCCAATTGACTGTGCTACAGCTTTCAGCACGTGTGCAGAGCAAATGTGTAGCACTGCCAACATTCGGATTTCCTTCCATGACTTCAGCTTTGAACAGATAGCGAAAGCCCTGTCCAAGTAACTGACAATGCTCTCCTTGTTAAAAGAAAAGAGAACACTTTGGAGCAGGGCCCAGCTGTAGTCTGTTTCTACCTGATGTACTTTTATTTTAGTGTACTGTGACAGTTTGCGGAGGAACTGCATTAGCCAGAATGTGATTGGTGGTATGGAGTGTTCATTTGTCAGCATTTCGCAGACTGGGAGGGGAGGTACTTGCTGACCACCTCCAGGAAGAGTGAGGCAGTAATAAAGCACTCTTTTGGTCTGACCTGGAACTTTGGATGCAACATTACCTGTAGCATCTAGATATAGGGTCAGCGGTGTCTTCTTTCTCAGGTGTTGCACAACTATGTTTACTCCGGTTTCAGAGTACATATGTACACCAAATGGGTCAACTTGAAAATGCTGTATGTACCCAGGCATCCTGTGATAATTTGAGTCACATTCCTTAATGATCATTTGTGTGAGGTACATCTCCATGAAAACATCCTCATGGATTCTTTTACCTCTTCTTACTTCTGAACGTATCACTTTGAGAACATTTTTGTTCAGACTGCGGGTTATGTTTCCTGAAATCAGTTCAGCAACAGGTGTTTTTTTAAGTTTACTGTAAAATACTTGACTCACTCCTTTATGCAGGGCTCTTGCAATTCTGCCTCTTCTTCTGTTTGCTGCTGGTCGGAATTTTTTCTCATTTGCTTTGTGTGCCATTTTCCCTCTTTGCAGCACATATATTTTAACAAGGGTGTCTCCCACTGGCTCATTTTGGATTTTAAAGAAGAATTTGGCCCTGCAGGAAGGGAATGTACAAACTGCACAGATGTTTAAGTACGGACTTTTCATTTTCCTGCTGTTAGGAATTTTTATGTGGTGACTCTTGAAGGCAAGTGTACAACAGGGATTTTTATCTCGAAAACTCTTGTACAACACGTCGGTCCACGGTTGCCTCAGTTTGTTTGAACCCGTCAATGGAACAATCTTTTGCCATTTCTTTTGATTTACTGTTATTCTGAACCTTTTAGATACTACTGGCAACTTCCGCCAATGTGTTTTGGTGCCTGTGTTTTTATTGTCATCTTGTGCTCCTCTTTGCAAATTCTGTTCTTCAGTTTCTGCCTCATTGATTTCTATGTCCTCATCTGATAACTGGTCATCTACCTCTCGTCCACTCTGAGAAGACATCCTTTCTTGTTTGTCTTCTGCCTCATTTATTTCTATGTCCTCATCTGATAACTGGTCATCTACTTCTCGTCCACTCTGAGAAGACATCCTTTCTTGTTTGTCTTCTGCTTCATTGATTTCTGTGTCCTCATCTGATAACTGGTCATCTACTTCTCGTCCACTCTGAGAAGACATCCTTTCTTGTTTGTCTTCTCCTTCTTTATTTTCTGTGTCCTCATCTGATACCTTATTCTGAATCATGCTCAGAGGCAAGTCCTTTGCAAGACAGTCTTCAGAACATGCCCCTCCAACATCTCTCTCGTTTTGATTTTCCTCCATTACCTGAACTTCCTTCTGCTCTAATGATTTTTGGCGTTTATAGATCAAATCCCTCAATCCTTTTCGATTGTTGGTCCATACAACCCACAGCCAATGACGGTTTTTCTTATCATCATGACCAAAAAGGATTAGAGCGAGTTCCAACCAAATATATGAAGAATGTCCTGTATCTCTTTTGGTAATGTGAACACTCTTCATTGCTCGGACCAAAGCTTCCATTCCACCAGCCATTGCCCATAAGTCCTTCCTCTGGGCCCTGTTTCCTTTTTTAACTCTTCCCATTATTTTCAAATTGCATCTAACCTAGGAAAAGGAGGACAGGCAAAGCTAAATATTTGTTCTCAATATAAAAAGAGTTTGAAGTAAACTTTTTAGAAGTACATATAAGAAAAAACTGTGGCCAAATATGTAACACTAAGTTGGGTTTTTGTTTTGGTTTGCAAAACTAGTCATTTGTCATTTTAATGTGTAATATTACATAACAGGAACAAATAACATTTGTTTGTAGTTTTAATTCAGTAACATTTCAGTTGATCAAATACTAACAAGATGAGCTCAAACGTAATTGTCTAAACAGGTATATAAGCATAGCTTAAATGACTGTTAGTAACTTCAATGAAAAGACAATAAAATAAAATAATACTTACATATAACCTTGGAACAGGAGTGGAGGCATGTTTTCAAAGAAGTCCCAGCGCATTAAGTACTGAAAGTGTTATATTTAGGCAAAATGTGTCCTCTGTGTCAGTAGCATACATTTTCAAAAATGTCTATCCTCATAGTTTGCTGTAAGCACTGAAAAACGGCATGATCCATGCATGCTTTATTGAAGGCAAGTGATTGGCTGGAGGCTTGATTGCTCTGCATCCTTCATTTGATTGGTTTAAACTCTTCACCCTTTTGCCATGGACCCATTTTTTTTCTTTTTAGGTGTGGCAGCTGATCTTTAGAGGGGAAATAAAAAGTAAAGTATATTATCGTGTACATCATCTGCACCTGAAGATGTTTTCACGATTTGGCTTCATTTCTAGTCCTAAATCCTAGTCCTAATTTATTGCACTAAGAAGTACTTGCACTAATGTCCAACTCATGTTTCTTGTTGATTGTGTTTTTTATATATATGTATTACTTACTTTTATACCCTTGTTTAGCTAGAACTTTCTTAAGTTGTTTATATATATATATATGTTGTTTTTGTTCACGCTGTGGGACTGTAAGAAACGGCATTTCAATGTTTCTGTATAACACATGTGGAAAATTTGACACAAAAGTTGACTTTAACTTCAACTTTGGCTAAATCTGTAATAAACATTTAGTTTTGTTCACAAAAATATTTATACAAATGTATCGGTGGAGTATAAGAAACAGGAGACTATACCGATTGTAAGTCGCTTTGGATGAAAACGTCAGCTAAATGTAATATTAATGTGTAGTGAGTTTGGTAGTAATAAACTGTATAATAGTACAGTTATTGAAGATGATGCCATATTTATTGAAGATTTTACATTATAAATATTCACCAAAATTATTCAAAACCATATTCTTCCAAACTCTCTGCTGTAGTATGACCAACAGGAGACTATTGATGTGTTTAGTGAGTTTGGTAGAAATATACTGTATAATAGTAACGTTATTGAAGATGATACCATATTTATTGATGATTTTACATTATAAATATTCATCAAAATTATTCAAACCATTATTCTTCCAAACTCTCTGCTGTAGTATGAGCAACAGGAGACTATTGATGCGTGTAGTGAGTTTGGTAGAAATATACTGTACAATAGTAACGTTATTGAAGATGATGCCATATTTATTGATGATTTTACATTATAAATATTCACCAAAATTATTCAAACCATTATTCTTCCAAACTCTCTGCTGTAGTATGACCAACAGGAGACTATTGATGTGTGTAGTGAGTTTGGTAGAAATATACTGTACACTACTACAGTTATTGAAGATGATGCCATATTTATTGATGATTTTACATTATAAATATTCACCAAAATTATTCAAAACCATATTCTTCCAAACTCTCTGCTGTAGTATGACCACCAGGAGACTATTGATGTGTTTAGTGAGTTTGGTAGAAATATACTGTATAATAGTAACGTTATTGAAGATGATGCCATATTTATTGATGATTTTACATTATAAATATTCACCAAAATTATTCAAACCATTATTCTTCCAAACTCTCTGCTGTAGTATGAGCAACAGGAGACTATTGATGTGTGTAGTGAGTTTGGTAGAAATATACTGTACAATAGTAACGTTATTGAAGATGATGCCATATTTATTGATGATTTTACATTATAAATATTCACCAAAATTATTCAAACCATTATTCTTCCAAACTCTCTGCTGTAGTATGACCAACAGGAGACTATTGATGTGTTTAGTGAGTTTGGTAGAAATATACTGTATAATAGTAACGTTATTGAAGATGATGCCATATTTATTGATGATTTTACATTATAAATATTCATCAAAATTATTCAAACCATTATTCTTCCAAACTCTCTGCTGTAGTATGAGCAACAGGAGACTATTGATGTGTGTAGTGAGTTTGGTAGAAATATACTGTACACTACTACAGTTATTGAAGATGATGCCATATTTATTGATGATTTTACATTATAAATATTCACCAAACTTATTCAAACCATTATTCTTCCAAACTCTCTGCTGTAGTATGACCAACAGCAGACTATTGATGTGTGTAGTGAGTTTGGTAGAAATATACTGTATATTAGTAACGTTATTGAAGATGATGCCATATTTATTGATGATTTTACATTATAAATATTCACCAAAATTATTCAAAACCATTATTCTTCCAAACTCTCTGCTGTAGTATGACCACCAGGAGACTATTGATGTGTGTAGTGAGTTTGGTAGAAATATACTGTACAATAGTGAAGTGATTGAATATTATTGTATTCTCTTTTTTCGGAGTTGCACTTTTCAGACGGTCCCTCAGCACTCGTTTCTTCTCCGGCCGCAGATAGAGACCAATGTAATGTGCCCAGTTTGGAGGACAGCATGTATTGGCTTTTTTTGATCAAAATATGATTGTAGTTCGTTGTCAACCTTACCACGGTACTTAGGAGACGTAATTTGTGTCTGAACAACGTTTTGTTCATGAGTTATTGATCCATGAAATCCGAATCTGCCAATATCGTTCCAACTTTACTTTACTACCACCTCGCACTATGTTTTGTGCAGAAGGCAAGGGAGGGACTATTTTATTTTGAACATCATTATTTATTAATAAAAACTATTTAAATTAGAGTGTGTATTTTTCTTTCATATTGCCACACTTGGTAACCGTTTTATAAAAGCAATAGCTCACTTCAGGCCGTGATATATGCTCAGTATATCACAGTTTAGGGGCGTGGTTCGGCCCGACGCGTGAGCTATTGCTTAAATATAGTAGAAGAATAATACATTTGAAGAGTACACCCTCACAAAATATAACTAACGAGAGGCTTCAACCATAATGAATCCCATTCAGATTGCTTGATAATGTGTAAGTACTTGATAGGAAATAATAAAGTATTTCATTGTTTGTTACACACCTGTTCTGTGCAGCTTTATCTGAGGCTTCAAAACGGTATCCAATAATCTGCGCTGACGACAAATCTCCTCCTCGTATGCTGATAAAGCTTGAGCAAAAACTTCCAATATTTCATCGGCAGCTGCAGCTAGTCGCTCGTTGATAACACTTCTCAGTTTCTCAACTGCAGCCATTTCTACTGTGTGAAATATATGGATGTATGAAGAGACAAAATAAGCCAAAGCAACTTTAGTTTTTCTTGTTGGCATGAACAACACAACTTCCGGTGGAATGTTCTTCTTCGTTGGTTTAGGGAGTCGTTCTGCACTGATAAAGTTACATTACCACCACCTACTGGATTGACATTCAAAAATATATTGTCCAAATCTCCCACAATAACTAATAAGGGAAACAATAACATAAACAACATGTTCCCCAACACTTGTTCAGTGAGTTGCATGAATCACCTTTGTTTGACTTTTGGGTGAACCTTTTCTCACAAGTGTCACATTTGCAGTTATTCCTGCAATAAACAGTATTTCATTGTATTTGACTGTATATTTAATTTAACATTGCATTACATGTTACTTGTTAGACGCTTTTATCCAAAGTGACTTACATACTCAATACTGTGGACAATCCCCACAGGTGCAATTTGGGGTGAAGTGTCTTGCCCAGGGACACAACGACATGTTGACTGCAGTGGGGTTTGAACCTGTGACCCCTTGATCCCAACACCAAGGATCTATCCACTGCGCCAAAGCTGGGGAACAATAGCCTTGCAAGGGGGGGGGGAAGAAAGGAGAAGAAGGGGGAAGAAGGGGGAAGAAGAAAAAAGAGGAAAAAAAGAGAAAAAGAGAAAAGAGGAGGAAAAAAACGATTCTCCTGCTCCCAATTTCCCTCATGTAGCATTTAAAAGTGTTTGTATACAGTAGTGTTTCAAAAAAAGTATGTATTTGTTTATTTCTTGCGGCGGAAAAAAAATCCACAAGATTGCAGGATTGAATCCCAACTCCGTCAGTATTGAAGTGTATAATATATAGAACATGAGAGGAATAAAAGTGCTTGTGTTGCATATCTTCATTAGATATTGACTGATAAGACTTGTGTTATACAGTTAACTATTAATACATTTCTATTAAATATTAAGTAAAACTTATTTACTTCTTTCAAGTTTATTAAATACTTTTTTTAAATCAGGGATAGTTTTTAAGTCACCTATATGGACTTTTATTGAAGCTCATTGTTTGTGTGCTGTGGATAAATAATTAAAATATAACCATTACATTAATATCAACTAAGGTATAGGTTTTATAATTATTTAGTTTTTGGCTTTCGAACAGGTGAACGAAAAACTATAGAAATTCTAAACATAGCACTCCACTACAATTATTGGACAGACACTAGGTATACTTGAAAAATCCAAACCTTTATTTTAAATTAGTTAAACATAATAACATTTAAAACAGTAGTAAAACGGTATAACAAAATAATGATAATAACACTCGTAAATAGAAGATAAACATTATTATATACAATTTATACATAAGATATATATATATATATATATATATATATATATATATATACACACATAACTATAAAACTGTAAACCAAACTATATACATAATTAAGTGTCAATGCCTATGGGGGCGGATATACTTTTCACTTATTGTTTTTCATGTCCTTCAGCCACTGCTTCTTTGGCAAAGCCTCAACCAAGGGGCAGTAAACAACTCCCTTGTACTGGCTGTGTCCAGTTTCCGCTGTGCGAAATTTCCCACACTTTTTGCACGTGTTGTGCACAACCTTGCGGGTCAGCTTTCGGGTGGCTGGAGCAGGAATAGGAGCAGGAAGAACAGAGGAGAGGCTGGCATTCGGAGCCTGTGGAGCAGCGACCTGGACCGGCACCTGTGAGGTCACTGGATTAAAAATCCAGGAGCAATGGCCCAAAGGTGAAGCAGGGAAGAGCTGTCGCTGCCGCACCATCTGAGGGCCAGAGGGAAGCTGGGGTGGAGCAGGGAATAGCTGCCGCACCATCTGAGGGCCAGAGGATGGAGCAGGGAATAGCTGCAGCTGGGGACGCAGCTTTACAGTTGCCGGTGTTGCTGTTGTGGGCGAGGCCTTCCTCTTTAGCTTTGCCTGGCCAACGGTGCTACTTGGAAGGATGTAATGGTAAGCAACACCTGGCTGGGGGGCTGCTGATTGGGGGCGAACATTGGCAGGGGGAAGAGGGTCAGATGCCACAGACAGGCGGCTAGGCAAAACCAGCCCCTGCAACACCACTGCATGATCTTCCCTTTTCACCCTCTTATTGTGCCACTGCACCAGGGTGGTGTGGCTCACGTCCACCAGCTGCAGGGTGGTCTGCTGCATAACTGTCCCATTGGACAGAATGCGGCGCCTGATTTTCCTGTAGTCCTCCAGGATGAGATCCCATCTTGACACTGTGCCAGTCCCCCTCTTCCTGGGACTACGGTGGATTACACAGAGCCTGACAAAGATTGCCTCAATCAGGCGGCAGCAATCTGGCCACTGTGCAAGTGGGGCAGTGGTGGTGAGAGCATGCCTCTTCAAACTCTCCACCCCTGGAGTGAACTCCTGCTTCTTTTTAGGAGACCTGAACCGCCCTGTGTCCAGCCTGCTCTGATGTCTGGCAGCAAAAACCACCCTTTGCTTGTCATAGTCCAGCAGGTTCAGCCACTGAGCAACAATGTTGCTAACCTGAGGGAGGGAGAACACAGCACATAAGACAAGAATATCTCAAATTGTGAACTTGTATATGCACAGAGGAAAAGCAGCTTGACTGTTCATGATCCTGACCTGCTGGTTTGTTAGGACCATAGTCAGCTGGTTCCTGAGCTCCACCAGACACTCGGCAGAGATATACTCTCCCGCATGGACCACATCAAGGCAAGCATCACCTCGACATTTGGTTCCATTTTAAAGATGGACTCAACCAAAAAGGTAATATATAATGTGACTGTGTATTCAATTTCCATGTATGTTATACTCTTCTATACACAATCATATTTTTCCGCAGTGATAACATTACAAATATTGTTTCTATTGTACATGTGTTCAGTGTAATCGATCTACATACATTTACTTCTTTAACTTAAAACATCGCTGTTGTCACATTCCAGATCACAAAGAAGCTGGCTGGCCACGCCAAGGGGACAGCTCTCTGGGTGACCTCTATTGGTAATGAGGTCGGCCAGATTGTGACAAGTGTCCTCACAGTACAGGAGGGGCCTGGACTGGACACGATGGCCTCTGGTGTGATGGAGCGGTATCGCCAGGCAGCTGCGTCTAGTCACGCCTCCATACATTCTGTTCTTGTATCTTATTCTATTTACATGTATATAGACTCCTAAATGTACTTAGTCACTGACAACACTCTCTGCATTATTTAGTTTATTGTATTTATTTATTGTTCTGACATGTATATATAGATTACTTGATCGGCATTACTTGCACATTGGTCTTGCAACATAAACTACTTCTACTCTTTTCTACTGTTTCTTCTTGCACTATTTTTATTTTGTATTTGTATTTTTTGTATCTGTTTTATTGTGTTATGTCCTATATAACTATGTTACAATGTTGGGGGAGCTTGGGACTTCAGATTTTCAATGCCATTTTCTACACTGTAGCTACTATGCATATGAAAATAAAGCCTTTCAATTTTGAATCTTTGAATTTGAAATGCTTTTCCCCGGCAGAGGTGTAAAGTATATTTACTCAAGTGCTGTAACATTTTTAGATACTTGTTCTTTACTTGAGCATTTCCATTATTTGCTAGTTTGTACTTCTACTCCACTACAATTCAGAGACTAATCGTATACTTTTACTCCACTGCATTTATTTTATACCTTTAGTTATTTTACAGACTTGGATCAATGATGTGAAATATAATCAACACTTAAATAAGACTTTAGTTACACCTGGAGTAAATTCACAATCTACCCTTCAGCAAAGAAAGTGATTAAAACTAGCTGCACCTTTACCAGCTTTGACTA
Source organism: Trematomus bernacchii (assembly GCF_902827165.1). Classification (NCBI taxonomy): domain Eukaryota; kingdom Metazoa; phylum Chordata; class Actinopteri; order Perciformes; family Nototheniidae; genus Trematomus; species Trematomus bernacchii. The sequence goes on from NW_022988043.1 coordinate 12,340,812, forward strand.
ACACTTTAATGCATCAATAACTATTATTAAAATATATAATATATATTATTCTGTAAGGGTTCAATCTGCAAAATAAGTGCTTTTACTTTTACTTGAGTAACCTTTGAATGCAGGACTTTAACTTGTAACAGAATATTCCTACACTCTTGTACTTCTACTTTTACTGAAGTACACGATGAGTACTCCTACCACCTCTGTAAACCGGTGTGGGACCTTGTGTAGATTTTTTTACTTTAAGAAATCATGAAACTCCCCATTTTAAACATTTGTTCACTGGTTCCTGCTCAGTACGGGTCTTCTTGTGAATTGCTCTTGCATGGCTTTTGACTCTGTGAGAGTTGTGAGAAAGGTAGTGGACACTTTGGTTGGGATGAATCTGGGCCCTTTCTGTCAGATTCAGATTTTAATATTATAACTGAGATGTTGGTTAGTGGCAGTGAATCTGTGCAAATTTAACATGTGAATTTTACTGAGGCCATTGTAACCTTGCTGTGCTATTTCAACATTCATTATAATAAAGGAAATGAGCCGGCTCTATTTAATAGCTATCATTAACATGATTCATATTTTTTAAGCCATTGCAAAGACAATGTTTTAAATAAAATAAAAAACACAGTACAAGGGTGGAACGACTTTACATAGTTTTTTATGGAAAACCTTAATCAAAAACATATATACGTTTTTCATTTAATTGATAGCCGTCAAATGAATGTACCGGCTTGGAAAGTATTCTCCTGTAAAATGAAAAGTAGAACTTGATGTTGCATGAAAGGAAAGCAATAAGATGCCATCTGAGAACCATTTCGTTTTTTATTTGAAATTGTTCAACATCTTACTTGTGTTTCAAATGCAATCTCTTATTAGTATTACCAAAGTTCAATATGAGGCAACTCCGGTGATCAAACTAATCAACGTTTTTAAATAATATAATAATTTAAGCTCAAGCCCATGTGGCCATCATTTAAACATCTACTGTTTGTAACAACTTACATCCACTTACTTATTATGTCAGTCATGCCAGCTGCCTGGATGACCCTCATTTGCTTATATCTTTAGCGTTTAGGGTGAATCTGGTATTCTTACATCATCACCATACAAAGCTTTATTGTTAGATACATACATTAGATCACACAGCATTAAGTGCACCGATCATTTCTATTCATTAAAGCACAATGTAGATTATTATTTCCAACTTCAGCTTGAGTGTCACCTTGAAACCAAAATAACAAAAAAAACAATTTGATTCCACTACAAAATACATAAATATACAAAACAAAATTACATGTTGAAAACATAAAGAAATCTATTTGCAACTTAATTGCAGTTTTTTAAATCTTCAGCATAGGTTGCATTGCTCAGTCCCAGAGGTAGCTGCCTGGTGAACATTCATCCAGATGAAAAAAGTGCTGCATTTATGTGCCTTGTCACTTGTGTGGGTACATATGGAAATCTACTTGTTGGTGTAAACCATGTAATACCTTTTCAATTCAAAGTTATGCCTTCTTGGCAGCGTGAATCCTTCTCATGTGGTTCAATAATCCATGGTTATGTCTGAAATTGTTCCCACATGCTTTACAAGTAAACGGTTTCTCACCTGTGTGAGCTTTCATATGCCTTTTTAATGCTGACATGTCAATGAAGCTTTTCCCGCAGGTCATGCAAACATACGGTTTCTCACCTGTGTGGATGCTCATATGCCTTTTTAATTTTGACGTCTCAACGAAGCGTTTCCCGCAGGTCACGCAAACATAGGGCTTCTCTCCTGTGTGGACTCTCATGATGTGAAGCTTAACGTTACAGTTCATTTTGAATTTTTTTCCACATGTTTTGCAAGCATATTTCTTCTCAGCTGTGTGGACGCTCATATGCCTTTTTAATGTTGCCGTCTCATTGAAGTGTTTCCCGCAGGTCATGCAAACATACGGTTTCTCACCTGTGTGGATTCTCATATGCATTTTTAATTTTGACATCTCATTGAAGCTTTTCTCGCAGGTCACGCAAACATATGGCTTCTTATCCGTGTGGGTGGTCATGTGTCTTCGCAGCATTGACATGTACTTAAAATCTTTCCCACATGTTTTGCAAGTATATTTCTTCTCACCGGTGTGGACTCGCATGTGTTGCTTCAAGGAACTACCTTCTCTGAAATCTCTTCCACATTTTTGGCAAGAATATGGCTTTTCATCCGTGTGGGTGGGCATGTGTCTTCGCAATAATGACAAGTACTTAAAATCTTTCCCACAAGTTTTGCATTTTACATTTTTTTTTACAGTGCAAGTATTACGTTGCATGTCTGACAAGTTAGCGTTGTTTACATTGTTCCTTTTGGTTTTGTGATGTCTTTTGTTTATTTCTGGATCTGCAGTTCTTGAAATGAGCTGCAGATGACTTTGTGCTTCTGATACCACAACGCTTATAACTGGCATGTTGCCTACAGACTCTTTTGCACAAGTCTGACCGCTGTGCACACTTTCCTCATCAGTAAGAGTCACCATGAAGACATCAGTCTCCTGCTTTAGTTCAAGCTGCTCTTCCTCCTGACTGGTGCAAAGTTCCTCCTGTTCCTCTTTAATCTGTGGAGGCTCTGGGTCCTCTTGGTCCAGACTGGAGTTCCTTTCCTGACTACAGAGCTGCTGGTCAGTGAGAACCTCATCCTCATTCCAGACATGTTGCTGAGGGAGCTCTGGAGGGACAGAAAATAAACAAAATACTTGTTAGAGCCAGTATTTTGCTTTAATAAGAAAGGCCACCTAATTGTGACGTCTGTAGTCAACGCACTATAAAGGACTACAATTCCCACGGCGCCTGTGCTAAAGCCACAGTGATGGGCAACCTGTTGAGAGACGCCGTCGAGGAACAGTTTTTAACCGTACACGTACATACAAATCGTACAAGTACCCTTTAAGTTATGAAGTTATAAGCATTATCAAGAAAGAAAGAATACCTAAGTTGTTTGTTATTTTATTTGAGTTTTGCCTATTTCTTTTGAATATTGTAAAGGCCTATTTTCTTTGTTGCATGTGCACAAGTTTGTTATTTTATTTTGAGCAAACACATCGCAACATCATCTAAACCATCGGAGGCCAAGCAACACTTCAAACTGTGAGTAATTTAAAGGAAAGAAACGAGTTAGAACTGTCTGTTTAAGGCGTCTAGTGGCTTGATGGAAAGACAAGGAAGGAAGCCACGACAGTACTGTTAGTGTGGTGTTAGGGAAGCAAATTGCATTCAATGCTGGGCAATGGTGTTAAGATCAATATCACAATATCAAGACAACAACAAACAAGACTATAGAAATGTGTTATGCATAACATTTATAAATAGATTTGATCAAATACAAATAAAAAACATTAGGCCACCAACTTTTTAAAACTATAACATTATTCTAACAATGTATATTTTAACTGCTGTGCTTTGTGTATTTGTGATCTGTTGTTGGAGATCTGAATGTGAATTAATAAACAGAAAATAGCTAACGAGAGGCTTTAACCATAATGAATCCCATTCAGATTGTTTTATAATTTGTAAGGGTCAGGGAATAACTCTGTAGAGAACTTCGGTCAGAGATAGTTACGGACCGTCTACACAGCAGCGTTAAAATAATCTTGGAGGTGGGCGTATCTGAAGCTTGGGGATTTTTTGCGAACAACCAATCACATGAATCTCCCGCCCGCGACATACGAAGCAAAAAAGTTTGAAGTAAACTGGATATAAACTCCCCAAACAGGCGAAAACCTACCACTGTCTCTGCCACCTCCCTCCATGCCTGGCTCCTCCGGTTTATATCCCGGTAGGTAAATAGGGACTGGTCATAAAGCACCGGGTGATTCCCTACCGCTAATTTCTCCTCCATTTTTTGGAATATGAGGAAATGACCTGCGGTATGTCTCTCCCAGCATACACGCCGTTTGATTGGCTAGAGCTTGAACTGTCAAATTTGCGTACACAGGATTTGATTGGCTGACGCTTCCACCTCAGCCTCAAAAGTTGAACATTGTTCAACTTTGAATCCTGAAAATCCTGAAAATCTCCGCTCGCCTGCCCACAATGCAGTTCGGCGAAAAGTGAGGGAAAGTGACGTCACCCCATTCAAAGTGAATGGGCAGAAGCGTTTCAAGACTTTTTTTAACGCTGCTGTGTAGACGGTCCATTATTGTTGTGGGACACCTGGAACACATCCTTCTCGGGGTGTAGATGACCCGAGCCATAAGCGACAACAGATGTGATTCAGTGTCCTCAGCTGTTTAGTCTATCTATTGAAGAATGTTGATTATTACACTCTGAACTAGTTAAAACCTGGAACTACAAGAGGGTTCTTCAAAATTGATGTGGCATCTCAACCGTTTGGTCAACTCGTGGCCCGTGACATGTCTTGTCAATTCTCCGGCCGAAGCTCCAAATAAACCGTCAGTGTTTACCATCAAAACTCCAGCTCTCCTCGTGTCTCTTTGAGTCCTGACTCTCCATTGCTACAGAAGTTTCCCCCACAGTAACGGTACGTCTACACAGCAGCGTTAAAAAAATCTTGAAACGCTTCTGCCCATTCACTTTGAATGGGGTGACGTCACTTTCCCTCACTTTTCGCCGAAATGGATTGTGGGCAGGCGAGCGGAGATTTTCAGGATTTTGGAGAAGGGTCTAGCTGCGGCCGCGGCCAGTACACGACACTACACGACACGCCCACTACACGACACGCCCACCTGACACGACACTACGGTGGCTGAGAGACATTACCATACATGGCAGATTAAAAGCGAATTGACGACACTGACGCTGATGCAAGGATATTTAAAGAGACATGAGGTTCAGAGAACAGACAAACAATATGGCGCACCGAGTACAGGTAATTAACGTATTGTGGTTTTAGATATAATTACATACTATTTAGGTTCTCGTTTGTTTGTCGATGTGGCTGTTTAGCGCAGTGTAATTGTGTTTATTTAGCTAATTTGTATTTTAAATATTAAATGTAAAGGAATGGAATACATATAAATATATATATATATCTTAGCTCTTAGCTTGACATGCTCGACGTTCAGTTAGCATATATGCTAACTGAACATGCTCGTTCAGTTAGCATGTCAAGCTAAGAGCTAAGATATATGTATATATTTTAGCTTGACAGATGGAACAATGCATGTACTCGCATTTTTACAAGAATCTGATTTTAAATATTCATTGAAGGTGTCTTTCACATTTGAATGTTTTAAAAAAAAAAACATGTATTAGCTGCTATACTGACATACACATATGTATAATTATATTATTATTTTAAGTGTGGTTTAAAGTTAAATGATATATAGTTATTGGGTAGAGCCAAGTAACCCAGGTGGATGCAATCAGGCCTCTGTTTTTAGATGGGGTTTGTGGCCATGCTGTAGGCCTGACATTTAAACCATAGACCGTATATATAAAGATTTAAACTAGCTGAAGGGCTTTCTGTTCGAACCACAGTGACATCTAGAGGTTGTTTTGTGCATAACATGTCAACCAAAAAGGTAGAGCTGGCTGAATCAGATGGAGTTAAACTTTTTTTTTTTTCAACAAGATATCAAGACACAAAATGTGCTCTACCAAATGGTGGCGCTGGCAGTTAAAGGGTTACCTTCTGAAAGTGAGGAAGTATGACCAGCTTTGTCCCATAGGATTATACAGGCCAGTCCATTGCTGCTTGTTTAAGGAGTTAACTATTTCCAATATTAAAGTCACTGAAATTGTATTCTATTTTATTCACCTATAGACAAACAACACAACACTCCGTGATGGAGCACGCCCAGAGCTCAACAAATTGGACTCGGACACAATGAAACACTGGCTTGCTTGTATCAAATCAATACAATTCCCACATGCCCTACCCCGGAACCTGCGGTCTTCAGACTCTGGCCCCCCGCACCAACCTGCGATCCTTCGGGGACAGAGCCTTCAGTATGGCAGCCCCCACTCTCTGGAACGCTCTCCGTGCGGAGATCTGCAACATCCCCACGCTTGACGCCTTCAAAAGGGCCCTCAAGTCTGCCAAGGTCTTTGGCCCCAAATCTATTTGTGTTGTCTGTCTAACTGTTCGTCTAACTGCCTTTTGTTATGTTTGTTTCTACTCCTGTTCTTTTTAAAGCGACCTTGGGTCTCATGAAAGGCGCTATATAAATCCAAGTTATTATTAATACATCATTGGAACGGTAAGAATCTCAGCTACAACACTGACTAAAGCCTTCCCATCTCCAGTATGCCTACATGACAAGCATTTTTATAATATACAGTAAACATATCTTTGACTTATTAGAGAAGAGACAATCATCAAGCCAGATACCAAGGTATTTACAACAGGCAACCACTTCAATTACTTTTCCTTTATGTTATTGTTATTTGGTTTTTATTAGTGCTTTTGTCGTTTTGAAGGAAATTAAAATACTGTATTGAGTTGGTTTCTTCTGTTTTGGAAGCCTTGTATATCTTTTTGGTCTTGTTAGAAATACCCCATGGTAAAACAGTGTTCTAGCAGCAGTTAAAGAAGCTTAGTTTGCTGTCTTAGACTGCCAGTTGTATTAAGATGGTTTGTTCACAATTTACACATAAAACCTAAATGTTCATCTGTTTATTGTTCTTCTTCCTTTATATTCAAAGCATGTTGATTGTCTATTGGCTATATCTTGACATTATGTTAATTTGATCATACTTGCCATACATTTATTTTAATTTATGCGATTCCTTCAAAGGTTTTGTAATAGACCCCTAGTACTTTTAATTTATAAAGTAATAATAATACATGTGAATGATTGAGCTCATTAGTGGCCTGACTGGCCCTCCTAATTTGTTCCTTAATGACCCCATGATGTGATAATGTATATCTTAAAACCTTTAACAACTATATTTAGATGTTCACAAATATCTACATTTATGTATAAAATACATGTGTAGCAGTTAGACAAACATAATCAATAGATCATCTCATTAATACCTATTTTATATATTAAAAAAAAGTTGACTAAACCACCGTTTGTTGACAAAATGATTTGGGTTGAAAGTTATACTGTTGTGTCTCAAACGGATAGACTAGGTTATTAATTTATTTGCCTAATAGTTGCTTAAAATGCTACAATAACATTTGCAATTCGTTTTTAATCTGCCATGTACGATCTCAATAATAATAAGTGTCGTCAATTCGCTTTTAATCTGCCATGTACGGTAATGTCTCTCAGCCACCGTAGTGTCGTGTCAGGTGGGCGTGTCGTGTAGTGGGCGTGTCGTGTAGTGTCGTGTACTGTCCGTGGCCGCAGCTAGACCATATTGGGATTTTGAGGATTCAAAGTTGAACAATGTTCAACTTTTGAGGCTGAGGTGGAAGCGTCAGCCAATCAAATCCCGTGTACGCAAATCTGACAGTTCAAGCTCTAGCCAATCAAACGGCGTGTATGCTGGGAGAGACATACCGCAGGTCATTTCCTCATATTCCAAAAAATGGAGGAGAAATTAGCGGTAGCGAATCAATCACCCGGTGCTTTATGACCAGACCTACCGGGATATAAACCGGAGGAGCCAGGCATGGAGGGAGGTGGCAGAGACAGTGGTAGGTTTTCGCCTGTTTTGGGGAGTTTATATCCAGTTTACTTCGGGCTTTTTTTGCTTCGTATGTCGCGGGCGGGAGATTCATGTGATTGGTTGCTCGCAAAAAATCCTCAAGCTTCAGATACGCCCACCTCCAAGATTTTTTTAACGCTGCTGTGTAGACGTACCGTAAGAACTTGATAGGAAACTAGAAAATTCTGAGAAATGTTGACTGTGTGACTGAAACTTGGGTGCGCGTCCCGATGCTAACATTACCCCCGCTGAGTAAGTATTAATAGCATTAGTTGTATTGTTAAGGTACAACAAAGAATATCCATTAATTGTAGCTCACTTTTAGCTGACGATTTTAACTGTTTATCTATTACATTTTTGGATTCTTGTACCACATTCCTGCATCGTTCCTGAACATCTTTAGATTACCACTGGATTTAGCTAACGACCGACAGGTGTGTTCAAAGATCAAAGTGTTTCCACGGCAACGCCCTGCCAGTGAACGAGAGACAGCCTGTCAGAGAATGTATTCACAATATTGTGCTGCATTATTGCTTCTAAGTAAAAAACGGTAACTCCAATCAGCTAAATATCCTACCCAGAGTATTTAGGATACCAGATGAACACCTGATGGCTCTCGTGTTTGCTATATGTGCAAGTCCGTTTGATTAAATGAGCATATCGGTGCGGCCCGGACAAATATCCCTACATTGTGATCACCAAAGTATGAAGAGTGAAAATTGTGGCCAGCCGAGCAATAGTTGGAAAAAAAAACTCCACTACATTTTCCAGCTCCTCTCCCCTTTAGTCGTGATGTCACCACTCTAAGTCTTAACGAGCTTTCCCATACGGCCCGTCCACACGGTGGCGTGCGTTGAAGCTTCAGCGCTTCTGCCCATTCTCTTTGAATGGGGTGACGTCTCGCTTTGCCGAACTGCATAGTGTTTCCGTCGCTTCGCTTTGCTCGCTTCAAAAGTTGAGCAATGTTCAACTTTTGAAGCTTCGAAGGAAGCGTCAGCCAATCAAATCATATGCCAGTACAAGCTCTAGCCAATCAAACCTCGTGCTTGTGTGTCCGGGTCGGGAGATTCATGTGATTGGTTGTTGGTCGAGTTTCAGACATGCCCGCCGGTAAGCTTCAACGCACGCCGCCGTGTGGACGCTGCGATACACACCCATTATAAAATGTGAAACAGTGTGAAATGTCCACAAAATGTAAGCTGCGACTACGTGAGAACCGTACTAGCTATCAAAAATATCCAGATTGTCTAATAAAGTCCATAGTCTCGAGAACCGTTTAAACTTGGAATTATTGTTCTACGTTAAAGTATGCGGAATCTGTATGGGGTCAAAGGAGTGTTTCTGAGCTCTGTTCAAATGGATTTCCCATTCATTCCTATGGAGAAAATGAACGCAGTTTTCAGCGAATTTGCGTGAAAACGGCTAGGCGAATCTCTTATAAAAGACATAGCAACCCGATCTCGGTTATTACGAAACGTTTTGATGTGTTTTTTGTGTGTTTAGTGTCAACGCTGCCGGACGAGTAGCATGACAACATTTGTGGCGGAAGAAGGAGAATAAGATGAGATAAGTATGTTGAATACTATACTGTGTGTGGCTTCGCCAGTCACACAGAATAAGAAAGTATTTTATTTGTTGTTACACACCTGTTCTGTGCAGCTTTATCTGGGGCTTGCCTACAGACTCTTTTGCACAGGTCCGTCGGCTGTGCACACTTTCCTCATCAGTAAGAGTCACCATGAAGACATCAGTCTCCTGCTTTAGTTCAAGCTGCTCTTCCTCCTGACTGGTGCAAAGTTCCTCCTGTTCCTCTTTAATCTGTGGAGGCTCTGGGTCCTCTTGGTCCAGACTGGAGTTCCTTTCCTGACTACAGAGCTGCTGGTCAGTGAGAACCTCATCCTCATTCCAGACATGTTGCTGAGGGAGCTCTGGAGGGACAGAAAATAAACAAAGTACTGTTAGTGTGGTGTTAGGGAAGCAAATTGCATTCAATGCTGGGCAATGGTGTTAAGATCAATATCACAATATCAAGACAACAACAAACAAGACTACAGAAATGCATAAAGCATGAAAAGAGTTTATTTAAAAAGCATGCGGCCACCCACTTAAAAAAAATATATAATATGTTTTAACAATGTGTATTTTAACCGCTGTGCTGTGTGTTTGTTGTTTGAGATCTGATCATGAATTAATAAACAGAATGTGGTTCTATCAAAACAATAGGATGCAATATTTAGCATTCAATTCAACGTGTAATGTCTTAAAGGTGGGGTAGGTAAGTTTGAGAAACCGGCTCGAGATACACTTTTTGTTATATTCCATGGAATGCTCTTAACATCCCGATAGCAATGAATATCTTGAGTGCTTTGACAAAAGATCCATAAAAAAATGTAATCTGTGGAAGCTGTAGTACTGTAAAAAGCACGACCAATCATTTTAGCCCGGCTAAAATAACTGGATGGCCTACCTGCCTGTCAGCCTTCCATCTGTGCACAAACTTATCTCGTGCCCTCATTGGTCATGTGCACGTTCGTGTGTGTTGGTGGAGGGGCTCTGTAAGGAAGTGGGAGATTTTTTCCGGCTGTGTATTTTCAAATTCTAGCACACTCAGGCCCCGGCTCCACGGGAACGCATACGGCAAAATGCATCGGAGTAACGCAAACGCAACCGCAAAAAAGCTTCCGCCCACACGCAATATACACCGGATTGTGTCAAGCTCCACGAGACGGCTCCGTTTACATCCAACCGCTGGAAAAGCTGCAGTACATATGCCGAACCTGTACGTGGCGCTGTAACTTCCTCCACCAAAAGCAGCGAGTATAAGATCCCCCCCGGATGTGTAAGGCACAAACAAACAAACAAACACACAAGGTAGAAGATGGCTGATATTTGTGCAAGAAAGGAGGTCTTTTCGTGGACTGATGATGAGGTAGAACTTCTACTTCGGGTCACATTAGAGTACAAAACTTCATTAATACAGGAGAATGTTGACTGGGAGTCCTGCAAGTTAAAGTATAGCGATATAGACAACTTATTTCAGGCGCAGTATCCGAGGACCGACACAGGGAAGGATTTCCCTCACAGCGTGGGGGCCATTACAAAGGCCCAGCTTGCCGCCAAGCTAAAACAAATCCGCATAAAGTACAGGCATGCGGTGGACACGAAGCGTCGGAGTGGCCAAGGACGTGTTGTGCACATGTTTTTTGAGCTGTGTGAAGAGGTCTGGGGTGGCTCGCCTGCAACGTGCTCCCTTAGCTCGGGCATCGAGACGGGGGACCTGGAAGAGTCGTCTTCCGGACCAAGCTCACCCCGGAGTTTGGAGCGTTCCAACGATTCGTCACCGCCAGAGTCGAGCGAATCCAGCGGAAGTCTGCCAGCTGCTGCAGTTGTACAGCATCGCAGGAATCTGCTCCAGGTATGTTCATGATTTCAAGCTTAACGGACTTGCTACATACTACGATACAGTACCTTCCACAGAAAAACTGAACACGTTTAAGCTTTGTAAAAGTAGAATGTATAGAGAGCTGTTGTATTTGTAAAAGTAGAAGCTATTGCACAACATGCCTTGGTGTTATGTGATCTGGTGGCTATGGTCCTATTGTGTAATAATAAAAAAATGCTCTGGTTTATTCAAGGTGCAGCTGAACGGCCACAGAAGTGACCGCTTGAAAAAAAAACTTCCAGTTGACCATGCCGTGCAGGAAGACCTGAAACTAAAAAGGAGGATGGTGGAGCTGATGGAGCAAAATCAGAAAACATCCACCCGCAACGCAGAAAGCTTTGTTCTGATTAATGAAAATATTCGGGAGGGCTTTTCCCTGATGAGGGAATTCATGCATGCGCAACCCCACAGCAGCAGCGGTGGACAATTACCGGAACAGTCATCGTACCTGTATAGAAGGCCACAGCCTGCCTACACACCAAGCCCCTCTGCACCACACCCCTCTGCACCACACCGGCACACGAGGACCCCTGACCCCCCACGGCAACCATCTCAGTATTCATACAGGCAGTCACTCTTTGAAGAGGACTGTTGAAGCACAGAGCTTCAGTTTTTGTTGCACTTTATATATATATAAAGAAAGTCTGGAAGTGGGTGCAGCAAATTTAACTTTTTATTCCAGTGAATATTTTTTGTTGCCAGTCAAGGTGTTCTATTCCTTGTTGTACTGTGAACATGAGGACTGTTAAAGCACAGAGCTTCAGTTTTTGTTGCACTTTATATATATATAAAGAAAGTCTGGAAGTGTTTTTAACTTTTATTCCAGTGAATATTTTTTGTTGCCAGTCAAGGTGTTCTATTCCTTGTTGCACTGTGAACATGTGGACTGAAAGCATTTCACTTTTTATTCCACAAATGTATATATATATATATTATTATAGCTCTTGCAACTGTTCTTAATAAAAAACATTGCAAAATAACAGTCTTGTCTCTCATGTCTATGTACTCCGCAAGCACTCTTCACTGTCTTTCCCTCATTACAGTCAGTGAGATATCTATTACTGGCCAAGTTGACTGATAAAGCAGTGAGCTTCAGTTTGTGGCGTAGTAAGCCAGTTGTTTAACCCATAAGAACCCGGACCCGTTTCTACTTTTGGGAACATTGAGAACATAATTAAGACATATATAGACCATATTTCTGATAAATAACCCCCCCCCTAGTGTCATATAACTCATAACTTCAATAATGAGGATGCTTTTTTGGTTTAAATAGGTTAGAACATTGTTTGAACTGAAGAATAAAGGATATATTATCTAAATGTAATTGAATCAGCTAAATTAACTGAGCAGATCATAATCATATTTCTAATCGTGCATATATGTCACTCCGGGTTTCCTGTGAAAGTCAGGATGGAACATCAGTGTAACTTTACAGAACATTAAAGTTCATGTGACACCGTGCCACGTTGGTTCCTTATGGGAAAGTATAAATATACATATGATAATTAAGACATATATATACTATATTTCTGATAAATAACCCCCCCTAGTGTCAAATATCGGAAATGTCACATGTTGCACTTTAAGTTCAAAGAAAGTCTGGAAGTGGTTGCAGGCAATTTTATTTTTAATTTCACACTTTGAACATTGGAGAATCACATATTTTGTTGCTAAAGTTACATACATTAAGAAGTACTAAGTAAAAAAAAAAAAAATGGTCACTGAAGGAGCTGCACAGTGAATGTAACAAAGACTGTTTATCAGATCTTAACACAGTAACCTTCCAAAAAAAATAAATACAGTCTGTCTTTTATGTAGTCCTAAGGGTCAATGTAAGCCGTAAGCACTCTCCTCACTCTCTTTCCCTCCCCCTCATTACAGTCAGTGAGATACCTATTGCTCTGTGTGGGAGGCTGTAAATCCCTTTCAGCTTGAATTGTTCCCAACACAGACTGATCATCCACAGCCTCCTTACTGGCCTCACAAACATTGTGGAGGACAAAGCAGGAGTAAATGACATGGGGCAGGTCAACCAAGTTTATGTCCATAGGCCTTCTAAGTGCAGCAAATCTGTTCTTGAGGCGACCAAAAGCACACTCAATAGCCGCGTTCACACCAAGTACTTTCCTGTACTTAGTTCCGGCACTAATACCCCTTTCACACCAACGGTGTTTCAGGGCCGGTTCGGTGCTGGTGCTTGAAAAGCACCGGGTTTTCCTGTTCACACCGCAGCGGAGCAGCGTCATAGCTCCGGAATCCGGTTCGTTTCGAGCACCAAAAAGTTGTCCGTCTAGAAGCAAGAACCGCATACGTCACGCTTACGTCGGAGGGGGGCGAGATTAACCTGAGCTAACACTTAAGGCGAGTACGGCAAATAAAAGTTGTAACAAGCAGTAGTGCTGAGCAAAGTGACTAGAACGCAACCACACACTTGTTAAAAAAAACACACTTTATAAAGTCAGGCAACACTAACCAGGCTTCGTGTGATTCTGTTTATTTGTACCTTACTTTGACCATCCGTTCGCTGTTATTGATCATTGTGGAGAGCAGGCAGACGTTTGTTATTATAGCAGCTATCGGATGGAATCAATACATGGGCTGCACAGGTTGTCATGTCCGACTATCACAAGTAGAATCATAATGAAAAATACGTCGGTAAAAAGTGCCTGTAGAAAACTGCTTAGCAAGTAGTCAGTTTAGCTTCGGTTGCTATGCTAACATCACCCATGTTATACCAGAGAAACTTTCATAACAGCGTTGTGATGCCAAACAGCGTCAATTCAGACTGACACCAAACAGCGTCAATTCAGACTGACACACATTCACTTAAGGGGAACTGGGGATATGTATCAGCTGCTTGTGTGACAGTCAGACAGTGAATACTTTAGAGCCGTGTGAGCTAACCCGGAGCTAACGGGAGAATACACTCCCGTTGAAGAGCAGCCGGCCAGCACTGCAGCGGTCGGTAAATGCCGCTGAAACACATTAATAAACAATGAACCACGGCACTCTGGAGAAAAGTATAAGGTTGGAGAAGTCGTTATTTAATTTAATCTGGCTTCGTATGATTAAAAGCAACGCAGTCCCCGGCCCGTTGTTGTTGTGAAGTGAGCTCCGGCGTTGGGGAGAAACTCAGCGACGTAAACGGTGACGTCATGACGCAGCAGCGGCGCACCAGTCGGGCTCTGAGCGGTGTGAAAAGAGCCGGCGCTAAACCGAAGAACCGGTTCTGAACCAGAAAAGCTCTAGCACGGAGCTTGAACCGGAGTTGCGTTGGTGTGAAAGGGGCATAAGAGCCCCGGCGCTTTTAACCCCAGGGCACTTAGTACAGATCGCGTTCACACCGGAGTACTTTTCCCTGAGGGAAGATTACGCAAATGAGCCGCTGACGTCACTTCTTCTTCTTCTGCTTTGGCTTTACTGGCAGGCCACAAACCACTTCACGGCGAGTACAGTAGGTGGCGGTAATCACCTTAAAGTTGTTTGCAATCCGCTACAAAACAAGAGAAGAAGAAGAAGAAAAACTTCCCGCGTATACTGTCTGTTGTTTACCTTCCGACCTCAGACATGATGGAGATGGAGTCGACTGAAGTTGTGCTGTTTGTGCTCATGTTATACAGCTTTGTAACTTCGTTAATGCGGCCCGAGCCAGAGCCTGAGCCTATTAGGCGTCCGACAAAAATCCGGAGCCGCCACACGTCGAATGCTATAATCGCAAAGTTTCTTCAGCATCAAAGGCAGTTCAAAAGCTTTAGGAAAAGGATTGGCCGACGGAAAGCACACATGATTGCCATGTTTCACCGTAGGATGGCTGATACAGGATCTGTTTAATCGCCATGTCGGTTTTCTTTATTGCACTCTCAAGACATAACATTGAATAGAAATATTTTAAATGTAACTAAAGTGTCAGTTGTACATGTCAGTAAACATTGTATATAAAATAAAGTGATAACAGTAATAACAATATAAAATAAACTGTCCCAGGTGTAGGGATATTCTCAGCAGCATACACACCTTAGTGCAAAGTTGTGTGTCGTGTGTCAGTATTTACAAAAACTATACCAAATAAACTGTTATTAAATGCAGTTTGTCGCTCATCCTGCCGCTCCTGGCGCCGCTCGCGCTGCGCCGACGCTGCGCCGACGCTTCCTCATGGCGCAGCGCCCACACTTCATCCTGGTGCTGCTGGCGCTCCATCTGCTGCTTGAACACTTCTGCCTGGCGCTCCATCGAGGTGAGCATCTTGTCCTCCGTTTCCTGGGCCTTGGTGAACTGCACCATCTGATCTCCACGCAGCGACTCATTCACCACGGCACGCCGGTCCTCCAACGCCTGGACGGTCTCAAAGAAAAAAGTGCATCCTGTGTCCGCTTTCATAAGAGGGGAAAATAAGCAAGATACAAGATCAACAACCAGAGACAATACATCATGTATTTTTTAGCTGCCCGGATTATAACAGACAAAGACTCATTCTGAAAACTGCACTGGAACAACTCAACATCAAGGACATGGATTTCAAGTCAATATATGAAAGTAAATCAAGAAATGAAGCAAACAAGCTGATCTTCAAATTCTTCAAAAGCACTGGTCTGAGGACAAGGATTTAATAAAAACATTTAATAAATCAACAGTAGGTGGCGATATATGCTCCAAGTGGAAGCGATTTCTTACCGGAAGTCATGTGACCTCTAGCCCGGATGTTTACAATGTTTGTGAGAGAGTAAAAAGGCGCGAAAATGTGTAAATGCCGGTCTAGGCGAATACGTTTTCACGCTGTTTCATAATTGTACCAAGAAGGAAATAAACATGATTGTGAACATCAGTTCCATGCGTAACGTTCTTTCAAGACAAAGTTACAGTGTGTGTACCTTTGCGTTTGGTTGCTGGTAAGGGAGACGAGCAAGCGCTGTGATCTTCAAGACAAAGCTTGCTTGTTTCCAATCCCGAGAGTTGATGATTTTCCTCGCCTGAAACACACGATTAGTGCCATGAGTTAGTGAAGCAAATTACAGAAACACTGCACAGTTATTCACAAGTCAAAACGTTTTCATAGCGGCCGAGAATATCTAGCTAGCTAGATGTTATTAGCCAGCTCGGGGCCAGTGTTAGCTAGTTCAGCCTAGCATGGCTAGCTTGATCTACTGAGCAAATAAAAGTACATCTGAGACCATTATTGTGCAGATTAAAACCCCAGTGCATGTAGTTGCTTTTACCTTCGTCGTGGTCCGCCGCTAAATCCGCCGTTGGAGCGGCCTCCAATACCATACTGCCCGACTCAAGGCTCGATGCTGTACCGGAGAATGAAGGTCTGTGGCTTAGCAAAGCATCCAAGCGGTCGTACCATTTACTGGTCTTCCGGTCGTTATCACTTTTATTATTCCAGTCTTTAATTTGTTTGTAGTCCTGCCAGAGTTTCTTTATTTTTAGCCGGCATGCCATGGCGCTGTGCAAGATTCCCATCGCAACTTCTTCGAACAACGATCGAACATCTTCGAGTTGGGTACTGGCTTCAGCAGCATTCCCTGGGTCGCGTCCTCGGTATAGATGTCCAGAAGCGCTGATACCTCCTCATCACTCCATCGCTTCGATGATTTCCTGATGCTTGCCATAACTGCTTTCAAAAACAAACTACTCTCCGTTTGTAGCGAGGAAAAACAATGGCTGCTCCACACAACATTTTCACAGTTGTACGGGCGTGGTTTGCAATTCGCCCAGCCAATCAGCACTGGGGCACTTTTCACCCACAGGAAAGTACGCTCTCTCAGCTGGCTCTAAAAATGGGGGTAAAAGTACCCGAGATTAAGTACGATTTTTGGTGTGAACGCGACATAAGGGGTACTAACGGAACTAAACGCGAAAAGTACGGTGAAAAGTATTCCGGTGTGAACGCGGCTAATGACCATACGTGCCCTACACAAAGATAGCCCAAAGTACTGTTCCTGAACTGTGGAGCCACCGGTTGCATATTCCTTCAGGTACGGCAGCAGCGGGTAGACAGGATCACCAAGAAGATAAATTGGTATGGCCTCCTCCTCGTCCACAATCTGTTTTCTCAGAGCAGGGATCTTTCCAGTTTTCAAGTACATGTTTACCTTTGAGTTAGCAAAGACCCGTGCATCATGCACACTCCCAGGCCACTTTACCACGACATCCATGAATCGGTACTTGTAATCACAGACGGCCTGTACATTAAGGGAATGTTTGCCTTTCCTGTTGATGTAGTCAGTGGGGTTGGTAGATGGCTGCTTGATTTCGATGTGGGTTCCGTCCACTGCTCCTAAACATTGTGGCATGTGATGAGCATGATCGAAGCCCTCAACCAGATCCGCGGTCTCGGGCTCAGTAAAAGGCAGCTTGATATATTTTGGACCCAGGTGGATTGAGATCGCTCTGCATGTCTGCCTAATAATGACGGAAAAAGTCTGGCGCGAAACACCGAAGGCGTTAGCAGTCTTCCGCATCCTTCCCCCATCGCTCAGGTAATACAGTACTAACGCAACCCTTTTCAGTGGATCAATTGGTGCCCTCATGTTTGTTGTTTGCCTTTCGATATATGGGCACAGTTCTTCGTTCAGGGCGACGACAGAGGCTCTGGACATGCGGAAGTTCTCCCTCCATTCCTCATCCACGACAACGCCATTGACAAAATTGTCCCACCAACTGCTGCTTCTGCCCGGTCTTACCCAAAACCTTCTCCTGGTTGCCCTTCGGGTTATTCCCCGCGGCACTCTTAGCAACATGTAGGTCATGTTCTCCATGTCCTGTTGTTGCTAATGGATGAGCTCCTGCAGATGTTGCACAAAGAACTGTAGCATGGTCAGTAGCGTCTGGAGCACGATAGCAACCCTGCGATCCGCCATTGTTGTTGTTAACGAAACACATCAGCAATGATGCGGGGTACGCGGAGAGGTGGGGAGAGGTGGGGAGAGGCGGGGCTATTGAGTCGTCATTATCAGAAACGGATGACCGTATAGGCGACCACACGGCCCCGTTGGACCCCCCAGAGCGCTCCGTTCCCAGATCTATCCACCTTTGGACCCGTTGTCGTTTGCAGGGTCTGTTTCTAAGTTTCCGTTACGGCGTCGTCTAGCTTAAAGGGCTATACGCATGAGAAATATGCGGATTCAACCCGTTTTCGTTCCCGTGGAGCCTAGGCCTCAAGCTGGTTTCTCCAAAATGACCTACCCCACCTTTAACTGGTCAAGTAGTCCTTCTATTCTATTTGATTGTTTATTTACAGCTGATTTCTTGAATATATATAATAATTAAATATCTCATACAGAAATGAGCAGAACATGGAAATACTTAATGGAAGAATAAGTCCCTCCTCAATATTATATATATGGGTAATTATAAAATGGACAAGTCAAATCAAGCAATCTGATTGGTTCTTAGCCGTGATATACTGAGCGTATACCACGGGTAGAATTGTAGTTACTTTTCACAACAAGTCAGTATCCCTCCGCGTCTGAGAAAAACTGTATACAGTTGGGTGGAAAAGCAGTTTGCTTTTCGAACTGGGACAAGAAAACAGCGGAGAAGTAACGGGGCAGAAACCCTCCTTTTTACGCAGCGGTCCAGACATAGACATCAAACGGCAAAACATATTCAGTGTGCAGTTCCTTTGGCATTAGGGCAGGGATATCTAGATACTTTCCAAGGTTTGACATAATTAATTGTGCTACTTTTAAAGCAAGCAACGATGTTTTCAAATCTGTAATCAAAAAGGTCCACAAAAACGCTATCGAAGCAGTTCCTACCGTTGCCACATAGTTCAAACAATAACAACGGACTATTTTTGATCTGCCTGTCGGGTATTCTTTTACCCATAATGACCGCCTCGCTGCACATTATCCCTTACTTAACCCTTCTCTTGCGTTTCGGGTCAAAAGTGACCGAATGACTTTTGTTTTAATCATAAAATATCAGGGAGGCGTGTGGCGCAGTGGATAGAGCCTTGGTGTTGGAGCTATGAGGTGTGATTTGTATGAGGTGTGATTTGTGCCAATGAACGAACTCACTGAGCAGACAATCGTGTCGATCGTCGCCTACCATGCCGTGAGCTATGCCGCGAGAGAAGTAACGTGACACTCTCGTCGCCACCCCTCTCGTCTGAGAAGCTACGTGACATCTGCGTCTGAAGTTACTTTACTTTGGTAGTTATCACCAAATAACCCAGTAATGTTACAGCTACGTTGCTGTTCAAGCTAGACTCTATTTCAATATAGTTTTGGTATTAAAATAATGTTACACCTCTTGTATGCCCTGAATGCAAAAATAACCACAGACAAGAATATATATTTTTAATTATCAAAATGATAACAAAGGCTGAAAAAACAGGAGAAGCCTGTCTTCCCTTGGTCTCCAGGAGAAAACGCCACTGTATATCACCAAGTTTTCATATCGTTTTGTGTGTGAAATAGATCGCTGCAGTGAACACGACTTTATGTATTTGTTTATGGTTTATTTGATTTGGAGGGATGCAGTATACATAGAAGTTCAGAGAAGAGGCAACCCCTATATATTGTTTATTTTATTTCATTTCATTTCATTTCATTTTGGCACCATGGCAGAGGCAAATATAGAGTTAATGTGCGGAGATTATAATGTCCCGTTTACTAAAATATGTATTGTTTTTTTATGTTTAGTTGACAAAATAGTCACTGTGCTACATTTTGCTGCACTCAAGCATACATCTGAAGACAAGAGTTGTGTCCCCCTTTGGCCACAAGGGGGAGTATATATATATTGTATATATATTAGGGCTGTCAAGTTAACGCGTTAATAACGCGTTAACGCAAAAAAAAATTAACGCCACTAATTATTTTAACGCGATTAACGCATGTGTATTTTTTGTCCTCGGCCGCCGTAGTTTCAGAGCGCATCGAGTGTAAAATACCATCGACAAGCTGATGCTGACAGCCCCGCTCCTGCCGCCCGCTTGTGGCAGACCACACTTCCACGCTCACTGGCAGGCCCGGACTGGCCATCGGGAGGACCGGGAGGGAGTGTGTATGTGTGGCGCGACTCGCGCGAGCGAGGCACACCTACGTGTTGTTGTTAGCATCTGGTGCTAGCTAGCTGCGCTAACGGATATAAGGAGCTGTTTCAATGACATTTCGCCGACAACAGCGCCGAGCACTTGACTTTATGCAGGTAGCCAGACAGTGGGACATTGTACGAAAAGTCAGCGCAACATTATTGCAGCGTCCAGGCAGCTCCCATTCGAGCATATATGCCTTGAGCTGCACATAGCTCAACGATCCATCACAGTGTCCACACACACACACACACACACACACACACACACACACACACACACACACACACACACACACACACACACACACACACACACACACACACACACACACACACACACACACACACACACACACACACACACACACACACACACACACACACACACACACACACACACACACACACACACACACACACACACACACACACACACACACACACACACACACACACACACACACACACACACACACACACACACACACACACACACACACACACCACACACACACACACACACACACACACACACACACACACACACACTATTATTGTATGAGAGAGGTTCCAGGTTGAATTGAGGTGAATATTTGTAATGTTCAGGTTGTTGTGTTTAATATTCATGAGAATATTTGTCATTGTTCAAATGATAATAAACAAACATATAAAGCATATTTGTCCACTCATATGTTGATAAGAGTATTAAAAACTTGAAAGATATCCCTCTAAGGTACATTTAGAACAGATAAAAAATGTGCGATTAATTTGCGATTAATCGCGATTAACTATGGACTATCATGCGATTAATCGCGATTAAATATTTTAATCGACTGACAGCCCTAATATATATATATTTTGTATAGATGTTGCAACTATACAGAGCTTTGGCAATACTATGTAACTGAAGTCATGCTAATAAAGCTATTGAATTGAATTGAGTAAACATTTAAGTGAGCTGTCAGGAGGAAACAAAGGTTCGCCAACACATTGCACTTTAATGCTGAGCAAGGCTGTACAAAGACGTGAAACTGTCTGTGTATTTTTGAAGAATGCCAAGTAAAGGAAGAAAGTAATAACTCGCACTGAGTCTTAATACATTACTTTATTTCTATTATATAGAAACACTATCCAATGATTTATTATGTTTGTGTTACACACACACCATTACTGAATTAATTCTAAAACCAAGAATAACCTATACAACAATAGGGAGCCCTGGCTCAAGGACGGACAAAACAAGGACACCACACATGATTATTTTCCAATTACAGTATATTTATTTAAAGAGAGTAACTCAATTGTGATATCAGTTAATCAGTAATGTGTGTAGTGTACGGGTGTGTGATGTGTCAGGAGGGCCGGACTGGGACCATAGGTCAGGCCGGGAATTATACACCCAGCCAGGCCACTACCAGTTTTGTTTGGGGGCGTTTTGCTGGATGTATCGTCAATATTTACAACGTTGCTGCCCTTAGTGATAGCCCTACAGTTTGAATCTACTACTTAAATAGAAACATATGGACATAGGATATTGTTAAAAAAAAGTGTGCATATATATTTGGGAACCTTTCCATGTGAACATGTTTTATTTGGGGGTGGACCTCAAATGGATTAAACTGTGATCAATAACTATAGTAACTTATTGAGAGAACATGAACATAGCTTGCTTATACTGTTGTCATTACATTTCCTTTGTTTTGTTCAGTGTTTTCATAGACATAGCCTATTGAAACAGTTTCCTCTGTACCTGCCAGTTCTGTCCACTGAGCTCTGTCTGCATCTCTCCCTCAGGGTCATCACCATCAGCAGCATCTGATAGTGGAACTGAATAAGGAGAACATGTAATCATTACATTAACAACTATTTATGAAATAACATTATTCAAGAGCATTTATTATGCAACACTTATTTTATCACTTAGTTGACCCTGTATTTGCCTGGCCTAATACCATAATGATTGTCTCCCCTTTAGACAACATAACCATCTCAAGTTATTCACTCACAGTATGAGGGGTTTGTTGCCCCACAGTTAGCTGCAGTCTAACGGTTATATTACATATATTTGCCTTGAGTAACATTAAGGACATGTTTGGGTTTTGTGTAGCCTTATAGTCTCCAGTCACACAGGGCCTGCCACTAACTTAGCATTGGACTGAGAAACTGTTTTGTTGACAGTCGATGTGCACATCAGGCTACAATATAGAAAGAAATGTGGCTCATAATGTTCGCTCACTTACTTTCTGCTTCGTCATTCTATACCATACGGGGGGTTCTGAATAAATCAGTGATTTTAGCACATTTCGCTACCTTTTTTTGCAGGATGGGGGTCCATCCTTCCACAATAATTAACCTTGCCGTCAGTTTCAGTCGGTCCAGTCCACACTAATGTAAACTAGGGCTGTGCAATTAATCGTATTTTAATCGCAATTACGATTTTGGCCTGCCACAATTAGGAAAACAACATAATCGAAAAAAACAATTATTTAGCTTTGCTAGGTTGTGACTGCACTGCAACATATTTGATCTCATTAATTTTGGTCTCATTTATTTGTATTTATCATATTTATATATGTTTAGTAGCTTGGGGAAGTGCGCTCCAAAATATTTGTTGATCTTGTTTATTGGTATTTATTATTTTGATATTATTTATTTAAATGTATCATTTATTTTTGTATTGGTTTTTCAGTTGAATTATACGTTCAGGGTAATCAACAGTTAAGTTTTCAAAGTCAATGAATAATCGTATTTAATAATCGTGATATCAATTATTGACCCAAATAATCGTGATTATGATTTTTGCCATAATCGCACAGCCCTAATGTAAACAGCAGCGCGCTGGTCTCGTGAGAAACGGAGAGTGGAACAACCAATCACATCTTCATTATTCTCCCGAAATGTAAATGTGCCCATTCGCTAGTCTGACACATAGACTGTATGGTCTGGTCTGACAGGTGCGTGGTTCTCACTGCGCCTCATACCGGTGCAACTTTGAACACCTTCAATATATGCCGCATTGATTTGGCCTGCAGTCACCGCATCTGGGCTGAATTAAACACGTATTATTTTAGTCCTGTGTGTTTATTAGAGGCCATGTCAGCAGGCCACATCATATTATGCCAGCGTTGCGTTCACAAGACATACAAGCCACAAACTGGCAATCGAAACATGCTACAACCTGAGGGACAGTGAATGAATGAGACACACAGACACCACCCACAACACCTTGAGGGAGGGAGGGACAGCCTTGATCACCGTGCAGCCATCAGCTGTTCCCGACGAGAGAGAGAGAGAGACGAGCAGAGAGAGAGAGAGAGAGAGATAGAGAGAGATAGGAGAGAGCGAGAGAGAGAAGAGAGAGTAGAGAGAGAGTAGAGAGATAGATAGAGATAGAGAGAATAGAGATATAGATCTATCTATAGTCGAGGACTACTCGCTATACGCTGCATCCTCGCGAGAGAGCGAGAGGAGAGCGAGAGAGCGAGCGAGCTTCGCGAGAGTCTTCTCTCCCCGCGACACGCCCTTCTTGAGAACCTCCTAGACGCAACTCTTATTAATCCCCGTACCGGACAATTGTTATTTGTTCAAATCGGTAAAACGGATGTCAGTTCCGACCCTCATCACATCCCCAGCCACAGCCGTGGTCTTAACCGGTCTTGACATAAAATCTCGAGTCCTATAGGTTTGATACAGAGACAATACGAAACCAAATGCAGTCGATTCCGAGACCAATACCGTTAAAAAGTGGTCTGGAGACCGGTCTCGAGTACAACACCAGTAAATATTCTCATATTAATGATTATTAATTATTATTCCCCTCTCTTCTGATACCAATACTGTGCCGATGAGAAAGTGTAGGCTACCTGTAACACTCTCCAAACTACTGTAGGAGCGGAATCATTCGAAAAATATAATATAGGATAATGCTATACACAATGCTAATGGAGGCGAGACGTACGTTATTCACGCGCTTATCCACACGTACGTTATTCACACGCATATCCACACGTACGTTATCAACACGCATATCTAAGATAGTGCTTTCTAAGCTACGCCGCCGCTACGTGAGCGCGTACTTTGAGGGCATCTATGGTACGTCGCCGTGACGTCTGACGTCTGACATCGTCGTGATGTCGCCTGTATTCTACGTCAACCCATTCAAAATTGATGGAGGCGTTGGCGCACGTTGACACGTCAGTTCTCCGCTCAGTTAGCTTAGTTATCTGTTCTTTGGCACAAATCACACCTCATAGAGATCAGGGGGTCACAGGTTCAAACCCCACTGCAGTCAGCATGTCGTTGTGTCCCTGGGCAAGATACTTCACCCCAAAATTGCTCCTGTGGGGATTCTCCACAGTATTGAGTATGTAAGTCGCTTTGGATAACTAACATGTAATGTAATAAATATTGTATTGTTCATCCAATTGCCTCAATACCTTATGTTATCACACACACACACACACACACACACACACACACACACACACACACACACACACACACACACACACACACACACACACACACACACACACACACACACACACACACACACACACACACACACACACACACACACACACACACACCACACACACACACACACACACACACACACACACACACACACACACACACACACACACACACACACACACACACACACACACACACACACACACACACACACACACACACACACACACACACACACACACACTTCTCTTTCAATAAATGTTCATTGAGGAAAACAGTATCAGTGTCTTATTTTATATTCATCACAGTGAATGCTTAACTTGATGGGCCCAC
This sequence comes from Trematomus bernacchii, assembly GCF_902827165.1. NCBI lineage: Eukaryota > Metazoa > Chordata > Actinopteri > Perciformes > Nototheniidae > Trematomus > Trematomus bernacchii. Next base: position 12,365,680 of record NW_022988043.1, read on the forward strand.
CGGTGGGTCCAGACCATGACATGAAACACTGGCTTGCTTGTATCAAATCAATACATCCCATACATCATTGGAACGGGAAGAATCTCAGCTACAACACTAACTAAAGCATTTCCATCTCCAGTAAACACAGCCTATATGGCAAGCATTGTTATAATATACAGTAATGTAAAATAAGCACTATCTTTGAACTTACTGCCAAAAATAATATGAAATTCACCCCTGGTGTCATTCTGTCCGTCACCCTTTGACTGTTCAAATGAGATGTCAACCATCAAAATTGGATAAGGGGTTCCAGAGATATCACTGTGCAAAACACGCTCAATTTTGACCGAAAATAGCATGGGAAGGGGGGTATGACCTAACGCAAGAGAAGGGTTAACTTCGACCCCCGGGGTGGCCTTACTATGGAGGAGTGGATTGAGCAGTGCCTATCTCCAGAGCTACTGGAAGCCGAATCTCGGGGACCGGAGAAAGTGGAGCAATATTCTCGCCACGCCAAGCAACAGCCTATACAACCTCAACCTATACAAGTAACCAAGTAAGCCATTCTACTGAAGCTGGACAGTTTTTCAGTGGGTGCACAATAAATGGCAACATACAAATTAATGTAAATAAATAGCCAAATTATCGATCAACGCTCTCTGTCTAATATGTTCGCTTGCTGTTAGTGTTGTTGCATAGCAACCACCTCGCACTATGTTTTGTGCAGAAGGCAACGGAGGGACTATTTTATTTTGAACATCATTATTTACTAATAAAAACTATTTAAATTAGAGTGTGTATTTTTCTTTCATATTGCCACACTTGGTAACCGTTTTATAAAAGCAATAGCTCACTTCAGGCCGTGATATATGCTCAGTATATCACAGTTTAGGGGCGTGGTTCGGCCCGACGCGTGAGCTATTGCTTAAATATACTAGAAGAATAATACATTTGAAGAGTACACCCTCACAAAATATAACTAACGAGAGGCTTCAACCATAATGAATCCCATTCAGATTGCTTAATAATGTGTAAGTACTTGATAGGAAATAATAAAGTATTTCATTGTTTGTTACACACCTGTTCTGTGCAGCTTTATCTGAGGCTTCAAAACGGTATCCAATAATCTGCGCTGACGACAAATCTCCTCCTCGTATGCTGATAAAGCTTGAGCAAAAACTTCCAATATTTCATCAGCAGCTGCAGCTAGTCGCTCGTTGATAACACTTCTCAGTTTCTCAACTGCAGCCATTTCTACTGTGTGAAATATATGGATGTATGAAGAGACAAAATAAACCAAACCAACTTTAGTTTTTCTCGTTGGCATGAACAACACAACTTCCGGTGGAATGTTCTTCTTCGTTGGTTTAGGGAGGCGTTCTGCACTGATAAAGTTACATTACCGCCACCTACTGGATTGACATTCAAAAATATATTGCCCAAATCTCCCACAATAACTAATAAGGGAAACAATAACATAAACAACATGTTCCCCAACACTTGTTCAGTGAGTTGCATGAATCACTTTTGGGTGAACCTTTTCTCACAAGTGTCACATTTGCAGTTATTCCTACAATAAACAGTATTTCATTGTATATTTAATTTAACATTGCATTACATGTTACTTGTTAGATGCTTTTATCCAAAGCGACTTACATACTCAATACTGTGGACAATCCCCACAGGTGCAATTTGGGGTGAAGTGTCTTGCCCAGGGACACAACAACATGCTGACTGTAGTGGGGTTTGAACCTGTGACCCCCTGATCCCAACACCAAGGATCTATCCACTGCGCCACACACCTCCATACATTCTGTTCTTGTATCTTATTCTATTTACATGTATATAGACTCCTAAATGTACTTAGTCACTTACAACACTCTCTGCATTATTTAGTTTATTGTATTTATTTATTGCTCTGACATGTATATATAGTTTACTTGATCGGCATTACTTGCACATTGGTCTTGCAACATAACCTTATTCTACTCAATTCTACTGTTTCTTTTTGCACTATTTTTAGTTTGTATTTGTATTTTTTGTATCTGTTTTATTGTGTTATGTCCTATATAACTATGTTACAATGTTGGGGGAGCTTGGGACTTCAGATTTTCAATGCCATTTTCTACACTGTAGCTACTATGCATATGAAAATAAAGCCTTTCAATTTTGAATCTTTGAATTTGAGATGCTTTTCCCCGGCAGAGGTGTAAAGTATATTTACTCAAGTACTGTAACATTTTTAGATACTTGCTCTTCTTGAGCATTTCCATTATTTGCTAGTTTGTACTTCTACTCCACAATTCAGAGACTAATCGTATACTTTTACTCCACTGCATTTATTTTATACCTTTAGTTATTTTACAGACTTGGATTAATGATGTGAAATATAATCAACACTTAAATAAGACTTTAGTTACACCTGGAGTAAATTCACAATCTACCCTGCACTAACAAAGTGATTAAAACTAGCTGCACCTTTACCAGCTTTGATAAACACTTTAATGCATCAATAACTATTATTAAAATATATAATATATATTATTCTGTAAGGGGAAATCTGCATAATAAGTGCTTTTACTTTTGTACTTTTACTTGAGTAACCTTTGAATGCAGGACTTTCACTTGTAACAGAATATTCCTACACTCTTGTACTTCTACTTTTACTGAAGTACACAATGAGTACTCCTCCCACCTCTGTAAACCGGTGTGGGACCTTGTGTAGATTTTTTTACTTTAAGAAATCATGAAACTCCTCATTTTAAACATTTGCTCTCTGGTTCCTGATCAGTACTGGTCTTCTTGTGAATTGCTCTTGCATGGCTTTCGACTCTGTGAGAGTTGTGAGAAAGGTAGTGGACACTTTGGTTGGGATGAATCTGGGCCCTTTCTGTCAGATTCAGATTGTAATATTATAACTGAGATGTTGGCTAGTGGCAGTGAATCTGTGCAAATTTAACATGTGAATTTTACTGAGGCCATTGTAACCTTGCTGTGCTATTTCAACATTCATTATAATAAAGGAAATGAGAAGGCTCTATTTAATAGCTATCATTAACATGATTCATATTTTTTAAGCCATTGCAAATACAATGTTTTAAATAAAATAAAAAACACATTACAAGGGTGGAAGGACTTTACATAGTAATGTGTGAACACTTCTTTATGGAAAACCTTAATCAGAAAAATAGATAAGAAGTTTTTAATTTAATTGATAGCCGTCAAATGAATGTACCGGCTTGGAAAGTATTCTCCTGTAAAATGAAAAGTAGAACTTGATGTTGCATGAAAGGAAAGCAATAAGATGCCATCTGAGAACCATTTCGTTTTTTATTTGAAACTGTTCAAGATCTTACTTGTGTTTCAAATGCAATCTCTTATTAGTATTACCAAAGTTCAATATGAGGCAACTCCGGTGATCAAACTAATCAACGTTTTTAAATAATATAATAACTTAAGCTCAAGCCCATGTGGCCATCATTTAAACACCTACTGTTTGTAACAACTTACATCCACTTACTTATTATGTCAGTCATACCAGCTGCCTGGATGACCCTCATTTGCTTATATCTTTAGCGTTTAGGGTGAATCTGGTATTCTTACAGGATGACCAAACAAAGCTTTATAGTTAGATACATACATTAGATCACACAGCATTAAGTGCACTGATCATTTCTATTCATTAAAGCACAATGTAGATTATTATTTCCAACTTCATCAAGTGTCACCTCAAAACCAAAATAGCAACCAAAAAAACAATTGAATGCCACTGCAAAATACAAAACAGAATGACATATTGCAATCATAAAAGTTACATTTGCAAGTTAATGGCAGTATTAAACATGTTAACATGTTGCATTGCTCAGTCCCAGAGGTAGCTGCCTGGTGAACATTCATCCAGATGAAAAGTGCTGCATTTATGTGCCTTGTCACTTGTGTGGGTACATAAGTACATAAGTTGTGTGGACTTTCATATGCCTTTTTAATGTTGACATGACAGTGAAGCTTTTCCTGCAGGTCATGCAAACATACGGTTTCTCACCTGTGTGGACTCTCATGTGCCTTTTTAATGCTGACATCTCATTGAAGCTTTTCTCGCAGGTCATGCAAACATACGGTTTCTCACCTGTGTGGATTCTCATGTGCCTCTTAAAGTTACTGTCATATCTGAATTTTTTTTCACATGTTTTGCAAGTAAATTTCTTTTCATCCGTGTGGGTGGTCATGTGTCTTCGCAATTTTGACATGTCCTTAAAATCTTTCCCACAAGTTTCACATTTTAAATTATTGTTCACTGTGCAAGTATTACGTTGCATGTCTGACAAGTTAGCGTTGTTTACCTTGTTCCTTTTGGTTTTGCGATGTCTTTTGTTTATTTCTGGATCTGCAGTTCTTGTTAACCCTGCGTCATTAGAATTGTGAGAGATGAGCTGCAGATTACTTTGTGCTTCTGATACCACAACGCTTATAACTGGCATGTTGCCTACAGACTCTTTTGCACAAGTCTGACCGCTGTGCACACTCTCCTCATCAGTAACAGTCACCATGAAGACATCAGTCTCCTGCTTTAGTTCAAGCTGCTCTTCCTCCTGACTGGTGCAAAGTTCCTCCTGTTCCTCTTTAATCTGTGGAGGCTCTGGGTCCTCTTGGTCCAGACTGGAGTTCCTTTCCTGACTACAGAGCTGCTGGTCAGTGAGAACCTCATCCTCATTCCAGACATGTTGCTGAGGGAGCTCTGGAGGGACAGAAAATAAACAAAAGTACTGTTAGTGTGGTGTTAGGGAAGCAAATTGTATTCAATGCTGGGCAATGTTAGGGTAAGCGGTTAGGGTCGTAAACAGAAAATAGCTAACGAGAGGCTTTAACTATAATGAATCCCATTCAGATTGTTTTATAATTTGTAAGAACTTGCTAGGAAACTAGAAAATTCAGAGAAATGTTGACTGTGTGACTGAAACTTGGGTGCGCATCCCGATGCTAACATTACCCCCGCTGAGTAAGTATTAATAGCATTAGTTGTATTGTTAAACAGGTACAACAAAGAATATCCATTAATTTTAGCTCACTTTTAGCTGACTTTTTTAACTGTTTATCTATTACATTTTTGGATTCTTGTACCACATTCCTGCATCGTTCCTGAACATCTTTAGATTACCACTGGATTTAGTTAACGACCGACAGGTGTGTTCAAAGATCAAAGCATTTCCACGGCGTGTTTGCTATATGTGTAAGCCGTTTTATTAAATTAGCATATCGGTGCGGCCGGGACATATATCCCTACATTATGATCACCAAAGTATGAAGAGTGAAAATTGTGGCCAGCCAAGCAATAGTTGGAAAAAAAACTCAGAATATTTTCCAGCTCCTCTCCCCTTTAGCCGTGATGTCACCACTCTAAGTCTTAACAAGCTCTCCCATACACACCCATTATAAAATGTGAAACAGTGTGAAATGTCCACAAAACATAAGCTGCGACTACATGAGAACCGTACTAGCTATCAAATATATCCAAATAGTCTAATAAAGTCCATAGTCTCGAGAACCGTTTCAACTTGGAATTGTTTTACTACGTTAAAGTATGCGGAATCTGTATGGGGTCAAAGGAGTGTTTTTGAGCTCTGTTCAAATGTATTTCCCATTCATTTCTATGGAGCAAATGATCGCAGTTTTCTGCGAATTTGCGTGAAAACGGCTAGGCGAATCTCTTATAAAAGACATAGCAACCCGATCCCGGTCATTCCGCACATTTTGAAGTGTTTTGAAGTGTGTTTAGTGTCAACGCTGCCGGACGAGTAGCATGACAACATTTGTGGCGGAAGAAGGAGAATAAGATGAGATAAGTATGTTGAATACTATACTGTGTGTGGCTTCGCCAGTCACACAGAATAAGAAAGTATTTTATTGTTTGTTACACACCTGTTCTGTACAGCTTTATCTGGGGCTTGCCTACAGACTCTTTTGCACAAGTCTGACCGCTGTGCACACTTTCCTCATCAGTAAGAGTCACCATGAAGACATCTGTCTCCTGCTTTAGTTCAAGCTGCTCTTCCTCCTGACTGGTGCAAAGTTCCTCCTGTTCCTCTTTAATCTGTGGAGGCTCTGGGTCCTCTTGGTCCAGACTGGAGTTCCTTTCCTGACTACAGAGCTGCTGGTCACTGAGAACCTCATCCTCATTCCAGACATGTTGCTGAGGGAGCTCTGGAGGGACAGAAAATAAACAAAGTGCTGTTAGTGTGGTGTTAGGGAAGCAAATTGCATTCAATGCTGGGCAATGGTGTTAAGATCAATATCAACAAATCAAAAAAACAACAAACAAGACTACAGAAATGCATTATGCATAACATTTATAAATAGATTTGATCAAATACAAATAAAAAATATTAGGCCACCAACTTTTTTAAACTATAACATATTCTAACAATGTGTATTTTAACTGCTGTGCTTTGTGTATTTGTGATCTGTTGTTGGAGATCTGAATGTGAATGAATAAACAGAAAATAGCTAACGAGAGGCTTTAACCATAATGAATCCCATTCAGATTGTTTTATAATTTGTAAGTGTCAGGGAATAACTCTGTATACATGTTTACCTTTTGCCCTCTGACGCAGATGCCCAACCTTGGGCAGCCGCTATCTCCCTTAAGGAAGGGCTGCCCAAGCATTTTGTTGTTGTTACCAGTTTATGACCGGGCAACTTCGGTAAGAGATAGTTATTGTTGTTATTTTATTTGTTACACACCTGTTCTGTGCAGCTTTATCTGGGGCTTGCCTACAGACTCTTTTGCACAAGTTTGACAGCTGTGCACACTTTCCTCATCAGTAACAGTCACCATGAAGACATCAGTCTCCTGCTTTAGTTCAAGCTGCTCTTCCTCCTGACGGGTGCAAAGTTCCTCCTGTTCCTCTTTAATCTGTGGAGGCTCTGGGTCCTCTTGGTCCAGACTGGAGTTCCTTTCCTGACTACAGAGCTGCTGGTCACTGAGAACCTCATCCTCATTACAGACATGTTGCTGAGGGAGCTCTGGAGGGACAGAAAATAAACAAAGTGCTGTTAGTGTGGTGTTAGTCCTCATCCTGTCTCATTCAGGATCGAATACAAGATCGCACTACTGACCCATCAATGCATCCACGGGAACGCTCCTCCATACCTGAAGGAACTTCTCACATCACAAACCTCCACACGCAACCTCCGCTCCACTACCAACCATCGGCTTCGCCCCCCGAGGACCAAACTCCGCACAATGGGGGATCGGGCTTTCTGTGCAGCTGCTCCTCGCCTTTTTCTCGTTGGCATGAACTACACAACTTCCGGTGAAATGTTCTTCTTCGTTGGTTTAGGGAGTCGTTCTGCACTGATAAAGTTACATTACCGCTGTCACTGTCATAGATATATATAAACTGTCATAGATATATATATAAACACACATATAACACAACATGTTTATATATATATCTATGGTCACTGTCGCCACCTTCTTCTTCTTCTCTCGTTTTTGGCGGATTGCAAACAACTTAAAAGGTGCATACCGCCACCTACTGTACATGAGTATGAATCATCATATCATTCCATCTCTAACCTATGATCTAATCAAAAAATAAAAATAAATCAATAAATCAACAAAAACATGAAATAAATAAAACAAAAATAAAAATCTATGATCTTTCCTGACCTAATGTTAAATTATTTTTCCTACCCCAGTTTCACTCAAGAAGGTAAACAGTGCCTTTCTAGTAGCTCTTACTCCCTCTCCTTTTGTTCCCAAAACACCAACTCCATTCCCTCTCTGCCTCTAAAACTTTAGCCTTTAGTTTTTCTCTTTCCGCTTTATAGATGTCACAATGTAACAAGATATGTTCTACATCTTCTTTTACTCCACAGTTCCCACACTTGTCACTGTCACTTTTCCCCATGACATACAGCGTACCATTCAAAGCCGTGGGATTTATTCTGAGTCTAGCTATCGTGATTTCCTCCCTTCTGTTTCTTTCTTTATAAATATTAATTGTAATTGTCTTTTGCACTTGATGATACTCTTTGCCTTTCTGGTCTTTCTCCCACCTTTTCTGCCAGATCTCCATCCCTTTTTTATTAATTACTGCTTTTCCTTCTCCTTTACCAAGTTGAACTGGTAATGTTATTTCCTTTTGTAGTGCACATTTTGCTAATTTATCAGCACACTCGTTCCCTTTCACCCCCTCATGAGCAGGCACCCAGCAGAACTGAAGAGCTATACCGCCTCTGTGAAGTCTTAACAGGCTATGATTCAGTTCTATGAGAATGTCTTCTCTGGCAGTTGTTGTTGACCGTATGCTTTTTAATATGGACAATGAATCTGTGCATATCACCACCCTATCTGGTCTGACCTCTTCAACCCACTGTAATCCTATTATTACAGCAAGCATTTCTGCTGTGTACACTGATAATTGATCAGACGCTCTTTTTGAAATCGATATTTTAAAGTCTGGGATGTATATACCAACTCCAACACACTCTTCCTTGTTCTTAGAACCATCTGTGTACATTTGTAGGTAATTGTAGTACTTTTCGTTCAGATACATACTTGTTGATTCGTGTTCACCAACACGATTTTCACATTTTTTTCGTGTCACACAGAACGATTTTAAATGCAATGTATTTCTATTGGTAGTATGTTTCGTGCCTGCAACACATCTTTTTGTCCGGTCGGGTCTTGGAAGACCAGAAGCTGTGTGGTTCATAAAAACATGTTCTTACTCAATGTCTTACCCTAAGCCTAACCCTATCCCTTTTATTTTAAATTGTATAATGTCTGAGTTTTTGTGCCATCAGTGAGGAAAAGAAATGGGGCTCAGAGCCTCAGAATACTGAAATCTGTATTTTATGTCATCTTTTTTTCCTTCTAATTTGTTATTATTTGGTGCAGGCACGAAACATACTACCAATATAAATACATTGCTTCTAAAATCGTTCTGTGTCAGAATACTTAAATCTGTATTTTTTTTAAATGTCTTTTTCCTTCTAATTGTTATTATTTACATTGCTTTTAAAATCGTTCTGTGTGACACGAAAAAAATGGCGAAATTGTGTTGGTGAACACGAATCAATAGATTAATTTCGTGACTATAACACGAAATGCCGTGAGACTGGGTTGAATACTCATATCTATTTTAGCTTCTGGGAAAAGCCATGGAGGAACACTACTAAAAGGGGTTGCTTTGGCAAACGTGATGGTCTCCACTCCATATGCCCTCGTTCTTTCCTTACTTGTCCAGCCAAACCCACGGCGACGCCCCTGGAACTTTGCATATTCCCAGCAATCCTGTAATATTCTGTTTGTAATATTTTCTTCTCCACTTCCTTGTAGTCTGACCCAGTATGACAGAGCAAGTTTCTCTCTTCTGATCTCCAGAGGTGTTTCTCCTGCTTCTATCAGAACTGCATTGATAGGGGATGACTTTATCGCTCCAATACATAGCCGCAATGCTTTATATTGTATTCTATCAATTTTTAAAAGCGATGTTTTTGCTGCTGCTCCATATACAACCATAGTCTATTGTGGACCTCATAATTGATCTGTAAATGTCTATTAATGCTTGTTTGTCTGCGCCCCAGTTGCATCCAGCTACAGCTTGCAATAAATGTAATACTTTTTTGCATTTTGTTTCCACTTGATTAATATGCATTGTCCATTTATATTTGCTATCAAACCACAGTCCTAGGTATTTGAACTCATTCACCTTTGTCATTGGACGATCATATAGTCAGGGGTGCACATAACTGGTACGCAGGTACTAGTGATGGGAATTATGGCTCTTTGAAGGGAGCCGGATCTTATGGCTCCGTTCCTTTCAAAGAGCCGTTCAAAAGAGCCGTTCAAAAGAGCCGTTTTTTTAAAAAGGGGGCGGGGTTACTAGGTTTATCTGCGAAATAATCACCAGGATAATGATTGACTGCATTGCCAGACCTAATGTCAATAATCTGCATTGTAAACATGACACAAGGTGGCGCCATATCCATGTCATTCATGTCAGTGAATGTACTTTGAATTTACCCTCTGCATGTGTTAAGTAAATAAAGTTGCCTTGCCTTGAATGAAATTCACGCAACTCTTAATATTAGTAGTGTGTTTTTAAGTGGCGATGGAGATTATTTGTTGACCCTGCTTTAAAGGATATTTTGCCTTTACAAATGGTGCGCTTTATCACTGCCTGGGTTTTGGTTGAAGTGCATCCAAATGCTGCTGCGTTTTCGCGTTTGGCTCATTTTACATCCGAAAAACACGTCGTCTATCTGTCCAGTACCACTTGTTATGACTTCTCTCTCTCGCGTATTCCGTTAAGACCCACCCCACCTAACTCCTCGTGCTGAAACCTACAAATCAGAGTAGGGGCGGGTCTTCACAGAATACGTTTGGGGAACAAAATCAAGCTTTTTAAAAGGCGAGTGAATTTTGGCAGGCAGTGAGTGCGGACCAACTTTGATTGAACGATAAGAAGAACGGCTCTCACCAAGTACGACTCGGTTCCCCTCGTTCGTACCAAAGAGCCGTTCAAAAGAATCGGCTCGTTCGCGACCGACACATCACTAGCAGGTACGCATGCGCGGCAACAATCTGAAATGCGTAACGTCACTTGTGTCACAACGCGCCTTTGCGTACCTGATAGGTCATCAAAACAAAACACATATTTCGCCTACACATGTTTCTTGTCAATACTCAGTGGAGTAAATTATTAGACATGTCCAAAAAAAACAAAGACATTAAGCAGCCACTTTGCCGTTTCGCTCCCTGCTAAAATCTTCAGACTTTCTATGACTGATTGAACTGGGTGCTGGCCGTGCCGCGCAGGGCATAACCGACGGACCTGTGAAGCTTCACAGGAGGCAGAGGCTTAGATCACTGGACGACAGAGTTGGTCGCCGTGTGCACAGACGGAGCTGCTGTTAACGTCGGTGTGTACAACAGAATTGTACCAAAACTACGTCAACTGGCTGCGGTGGGAGACTCCCCTGTGCACATTCTGTGCCCCGCGCACACACTGGAGAACTGCGCAAAATCAGCTGATCACAACGTTCACGCTCTGTGGTCAAGCTGCTGCAGTTTTATTTACAACAAAGTGGAGTAAAACACACAGCTGCAAACTTACTCAGGCTGTTAATGGAAGAGTTTGAAATCAGACAGAGGTGGAAGAAGTGTTACTCAAGTAAAATTAGAAAAGTATTATCATCAAAATCTAGTTAAAGTAGCGACAGTAAAAGTAGTCATTTTGCAGATTGGTCCATTTCATAATAATGTATATGATATGTTTTATAATTATTGATCATTAAAGTGTTTAAAAATTAGTTTGAATGACTTTGTATACTGCAGGGTAGCTTGTGGATTTACTCCAGGTGGAACTAAAGTCTGATTTAACACTTGATTATATTTTCACATCATTCATCCACATCTGTAAAGTAACTAAAGGTATTAAATAAATGTAGTGGAAGAAAAATACATGATTTACCTCTGAACTGTAGTGGAGTAGAAGTACAAAGTAGCATAAAATAGAAATACTCAAGTAAACTACAAGTATCTTAAATTGTACCTAAGTACAGTACTTGAATAAGTGTACTTTGTTACTTCCCACCTCTGAAATCAGATATGACTTCAAGTCATGTGATAATTTCTTAGTATTTGATCCTTCAACTTGGCCTCAGGAAATGCAAGGACTTCACAGTTTTGGCAACAAGTTTTGGAGAAAGCAAATTGGAGGCTTACAAAGAGACAGGGAGGTGCATCTTCATCATCTTCATCATCTAGCATGCAAGAAGTGTAAATAGAGGACAGTGAAGGAGACACTGAGGAGGACAGTGAGGAAGACTGCACTTATTAACACCACGCTTCATGTGGGGTGAGTACCAAACGCTGTCTCCTGGTACTCATCTGAGTAACTCACTCAAAAAGTTATGTGCACACCTGCATATAGTGTTAGCTGTTGGCCATCAATCTTGCGTTTGTTTGTAAATATCATGTAGCATGACTTGCTTTCTGACATTTTGAATCCCCAGTTATATGACCACCTCTCCACTTGTTTAATCGCTCTAGCTATATTCTCCATTGGGCATTTCTTCCCCTCATCCAAATAGCCCCATCATCTGCGTATAGAGCCGATTGGATGCATGTGTCTAAGCATGCAAATATATCATTAATCATGATGTTAAATAATATTGGACTGACTGCACTCCCTTGGGGAATACCATTTTCTATTTCAAAATAATTGGAAATATCTGCTCCAACCTTTACTCTAAATGTCCTGTCTGTTAAAAAGGCCCTTACCCAATTGTACATTCTCCCTCCAATACCCATTCTACTCAATTTGATCAGTAATCCATCCCTCCACATAGAGTCATACGCCTTTTCAATGTCAAAGTACACTATTGCCATTATCTCTTTCATTTTCAATGTTTTTTTCCACATCATTACTCACTCTTACTAATGCATCTATTGTGGACCGCCCTTTACGAAATCCGCTCTGAAAACTACTCAGCAGCCCTTTCTGTTCCAGTACATGTGAGAGCCTATGGACAATGATCTTTTCCATCCATTTACATAGGTGTGATGTAAGAGCTATTGGTCTGTAGTTACTAGGGTTAGCTGTATCTTTCCCTGGCTTATTGAATGGTAGCACGACTGCTGTTTTCCACAAACTTGGCATATCTCCTTCTCTCCAGATTTTATTGAAAAGACTCAGCACCATTGTCATAGGTAACTTTCTAAACATAGCATAACATAGCTGGTCTTGTCCTGGGGCTGTATATCCTGTACCTTGTAAGGCTATTTTGAGTTCTGACATTGTAAATTCCATATCAAGAGCTGACCTATTATTCTGCCTCTTCTCCTTCACGTTTTCATTCTCTGCTAGTAACTGCTGTTTTTGCTGCCTATGAATATCACTGAGATGCTCCCCACTATGTACTGCTGCAAGTGTCCTTCCTAACATATCTGCCTTCTCTTTATCTGTCACTGCCAGCCTCTCCCCATCAACCAAAGCTGGAATTTTAATGGATTTCCTTTTCCCACTCATCCGCTTAAACATGGACCAGACATCACCTCATGTTACTCCTCTGCCAATGGTAGAACACAATTCTCTCCATGTTCTCTTTTTTGTATATTTTATTGTCCTTCGAGCAGCTGCCCTTTTCCTTTGATACTCTATAACATTATTTTGTGTCATGTTTTTCTTTAATTCTCTAAATGCATTATTTCGCTCTTTAATAGCCCTGCTGCATTCCTCATTCCACCATGGCACCACTTTCTTCCTACCCTTGGTTGTTGTTTTGGGTATACTGTTCTCTGCTGCATTTAGTATATGTTGCGTTATTTGGCTTGTAATTACCTCTATGCTTCCCTCTGATGTTAGCAGGTGTGCCAACTCCTCACACCATATCCTACATTTCCCCCAATCAGCTTTAGCAAAGCACCACCTGGTTATTACACCTCCTTCCTGCATATATACATTATTATTCATTTTAGTAAGCACTGGATAATGGTCACTTCCTACTGTGGAGTTATTCAAAACAAACCATTCGCATGTATGAACCAAACAGTTTGACACTAGATCCAGGCATGCAACTTTCCCCCTGTGCACATCAACTCTTGTGCCATGTCCATCATTAAGGCATACTAGTGTTCTTTCCTCCAGCATTTCTTCCACTATATTTCCATTACTGTCTGTATGGTTGCTGCCCCATAGACTGTTGTGTGCATTGAAATCACCACACCAAACTTCCTTTCTATGTTTATTGCCTGCTATTTCTATTTGTACATGGGTTGTATAAATTGATTATCCTAATGTTATCTTGTTTCCTAGGGTTGCAGATGTCCACTATAATACACTCTATATCAGGGGTATTCAACTAAAATTCAACGAGGTCCAGTTAGAGAAAATCTCCCCATGCAAAGGTCCGGAACATCAAAATGTCTAAGTTGCTTTATGAATTAGTGTGATATATATTGAAGTAACTGTAGCTTTATCAACGTCTGCATGTAATCAACAACTGACTGCCAATCAAATAAAGAAAGTACAATTAAAAAACAACAATATTTATTGTCAATTAACATTGAACTATACAGATATACAGTAAATACTGTGGATATGTGTAATGTTCCTCTCGGGGCTGCATTTAAAAATAAAATAGAGAAAATAAATAAAATAGCTTTTGAAAATGTGTGCATCTTAAAAGTGCTTAATTTTAGATAAATAAAATAAAGTGTAGCAGCAGCTTGCGTTCCCCTTTTTCTTTGTTAACCGTTTCACATCATGACTTAACAGTTTCAGCCGATTATAGAACAATATCAGTCTTTACACATCATAACAATTGAACAGTTTTAAAGTTTCTCTTTCTTTCCCTCTTATATTGCAGTCCCTCACTCACTTTTTATTAATTCAGTGCGAGAATTGAGCTTGAGCTTGTCCTGCCAGGAGTTTAAATCTGGGCTGAAATGGTGTCAGGGCCATTCTCATACACACATGCAGGTGCTCATTGGTTAGCCTCGGTTAGCCTGCCCTGGAACGATATTTAGTTTTAATTTTTATCCTGGTGGACTGATCATATTGGGCTCTGAGACTGCTTATTTTTTGTGACCTCAGTCCTGACTTGAGAGGGAATGTTTGGTCAAACACTTTGTGTTTTGTCTCATAGTCGCGTTTTGGCACTTTGAATGAGCGCCACGGTCTGAACAAATGAGACACACTGGCTCTGTGCTCCCAGTGGGCAGGATGAACATGAATGAGTCCACTCAGGGTTAAAAGCTCTGTTCTCACTTTCCTCTTCTTGGAGAGCGCCATGTGTAATTATTTGTCTCTCCCTGTCTGCCGCTAACACGCCTGTTCACTCTCCTCTCCGTCTTCTCTCCCTGTATCGCTAATTATTCTCTTCACTCACTTTCCTCTCCGCTTCACTCTGCCGCGCTCTCATCTCTTCTTCTGTGTTTCTCTCCCTGTATCGCTCACTCGTCTCTTTCGCCCCCTGTCGGCGGCAGTTAAAATAGAATCGCCCCGTCAAAATTGAAATCCCCTATTAATGTATTGATTATAGGTCCAGGTCCATATAGGTCGGCGTCTGGGTCCGGATCCGGACCGCGGTCCGCCTGTTGCCGACCCCTGCTCTATATCATCAGGAGATTGCACCTCCCTATATGCCACACCATCTTTGAGAAACGTGGCACCACCATTTTGATTATTATCTCTATCATGCCTTATACAGCTAAATCCTGGAATGACAAAGTCTAATTGAGGTCGTAACCAGGTTTCTTGCACACATATTACCTCAGGGACTACCTCGTTTAGATCATATATATATTTCTTGAATTCTTGACCATTAGCTATGAGGCTTCTTGCGTTCCACTGTAGTATGTGCAGCACCATGATTAAGGATCCAACCCTCATCCTGATTTTCATTTTCCCCAGCTCCATTTACAGTTAGCATTGCATGTATCTGGTCTGCTTTCATATCTTTCATGTCAAGGAATTTTCCAGCTGCCTCCACACTGGCTTTGATTCTATCGCTTTTCTTTTTTAACTGTAATGCAACATTTACAGTATGGCATATGAATACCACAAAATTCACCTTTTTCACTCTTAGAACATCATCATCCTCTTTACTCTTGGTGGCGCTGTGGGGTTGGATTTGAAGATTACTTTTTGGTGTGTTCCTGCCATTTTGTATTGTAATGCTCTGCTCCATTCCACTAGGGGTCTTATTGATTGTTACTGTTACTGTGATTGCTTACTTTCTTTATTGCTTCTGCGTATGAAACTTTGTTTGTAATCTTAACTCTCTGCACCTCTCTGGCCTCTCTCTGCACTTCACATCCTCCAAACGCAGCACTGTGATCTCCTCCGCAGTTACAACATTTAAAGGAGAGGTGTCATGGCCATTTCCACTGATCATAATTCCATTGTTGAGGTATACTAAAATAGATTTATACTGTGCATTTTTCCAAACTGTTGTAGCAAACACCGTGGTGGTGGCTTAAAGCCCACCTCCGCTACGCGCCGTTCGTTAGATGAGCCTGGTTAGATTTAATAAAAGAAGGAATTCAAAACACCGGAATAAAGGTTATAACAATAATCTGATTTTACTGGTAAAAAACACTTATACAAGTTTACAGAGTACTCTGGACTTCCAGCTCTACTGCCGTGCGATACAGGTATCGGGACCAGCCAGTCAGAAACAGGAAGCATTTTGCATGAATAAACAACAATATTCATAAACATATTTTGGGGCGGAGATCTGTTGACTCTTCCGTCCCATTTTACTCCGAAGCGAATCAGAGAGTCCGTGGGGAGGAGCTGTGTGAGCTGCTCACTCCCCCAGGTGTTTTTACTGGTTGGATTCACTTCTGGTCGGGTCCAATACAGCGAATCAGAGTTCTGGGAAAAAAGTATGTTCTTCTGAGCAGAGCGTGAGATTCGGAAGTACACAAGGACAGAGTCAATCTTTATCTCTGCACCTGTATCCACTCCTTTACTTTCCCAAGGAATATTTCACACAAACTATTCTTTCCCAGACAACCAAACATTGTACACAGATATATTGATGCCCAGAAAGGACCTTGAAAAGAATATGTGTGTGTGCTGGTGGGAGGAGGTGTATGTGTGTGTAGGGATATCTGGGTCAGTGAGTTGTAAGTGAGAAGACAATATATATGGGATTACTTAAAACAGTTCAAACAATACATGTTCACTAAAATACAGTTTAAAATAATACATGTTTACTTCAATACAGTTTAGAACCATATCTGTTTACTTTAATCCCTCTTTTGATCTCACCTCACGAGATCAACATATACACAGCATTTGAAACATAACCACTGTCATTCTTTTCTACTGTGTCTGTCCCGACATTTATATAAATCCATCAGAAGCTGGGATTTAGAGCACTTTAAACCTTTAGGAACAGTCCACCATAACAACTTCTTATGACAGTGGAGGGAGACCAAAATATGTTAAAAAAATTCGTCCTTGTCGGCTGAGTCATCGTGCTCTTCCCCCTCCGACGCGTAAGCCAACAAGGGCATTTGGTACGAAGGGGAAGGGGCAGCTTTTCCCTCAATGGTGGAACTGATGAGTCTAGCCACAGAAATTAGAAGAGACATTATTAAACTTATGTAGGGTTCTTTCTAATGACTTTCATTCTACGTTTTAGTGACGCAACAATCCTTGCTGATTTGAATTCAGGCGTATATCCCCAGTCTTTCGGACCAGAGTTAACTAGTACATAAGACCAGTATTCGCATTTACATCCTCGGGTTTGAGTAATAGATACCCAGGCATAACTTGTACCTGAGGACCTTTCCGTGAATGTATTGCATACTGTTGGGGTGAGGCAGACATATTTAGCGAAACCTGAGTATGATTTGTCAGAGTTGGAACATGGGGCGATTGCGCACAAATCTATGTCCACTATTCCGTCGCTACCTTCTTGGAGAGTGAAGGTTCTTTTTGGGGACATAAGGCTCGCTACTCTAGTCCCTCTTTTGGTCCTTACTATCTCTTCCTCTGGGGCGGGAGTTGGAGAAAGAACATCATTAGTTTTACAGACAATGAAAATTATCGTTACCATAATGGTAAGTAGGAGGCCCAGGCCCGCTACCATTCTCCAGTGCCCGTACATAATTATGCTGTTAGCTTCAATTCTTCTGGTATCTTTAAACCGTATATTACCAATGGTCAATGCGATCGTACCTTGGTTCCCCAGAATACAAAACCCCCTGAGGGAGATTGAGACCCAGATATGCCAAAACCCTCTTGAGTACGAGGAGTATTTAAATAGACATCTACCCTCGTCCAGATGTTGAGTAATGATAAAAGGGCCTATTTGGAAAGTAAAACAGGAGTTACTCCAAACTTGGTTAGTGATTGATTTTAAGCGACAGGTTTTTAATGGTAAATGCGGGTCCCCACATATATCAGTAGTCTTCCACCAACTGATCCAATTTAGCAGGGGTGAGGGAGCTACCCGGGTTTTATTACCTATATCACGGAGGTCTTCGAAGCGCCTCTGAAAGTTACTCGTGTTGCTCGGAGTCTGAAGAGAGATTCCTGTGTCTGCCCCAAAAGAACCCTTCAACTTTTCCTGGAACCTTTAACACATAGTTCTGTAGAATAAAAATAAACAAATCCCTTAAATTTTGGGATAAATCAAGTCCCAAAAATAATGGGCAAAAATATACCAATCCCTTAAATTATGGGATAAATCACGTCCCTCACATAATGGGTTGATAAACAAAGTCCCTCAATGGTGGGATATAAAAACAAAGTCCCTCAAATAATGGGTTATTAAAGCAAAGTTCAAAGTTCCTCAAAAAATGGATTGTTAAAACAAAGTTCCTCAAAAAATGGATTGTTAACACTAGAACCGCCAATCGGGTCAATTTGACCCAGAGCTGTTTTTATTGTGTGTAACTTTTTTTCAATAAAATATTAAAGTCTTCCAGTCCGTGACTTTTCCTGAAAGTGTGTTATGTAGCACCCTATGTTGTTAAAAATTGTCAATATGAAGTCAGATTGAAGAAATCGCCCAAAAAATTGCCATTTATACCTATTTCCGCTCAGCGGGTCATATTGACCCCACCCCTTTTCATATAAATATGACGTGTTGCTATAGCAACGCCTTTTGTCTACTGCGGTTCCTTATAGATTGAGAGATAGATTGAGAGAGAGAGAGATAGATGGATAGATATATTGATAGATAGTTATAGATAGAGAGAGAGAGAGATAGAGACAGTCTGTAGTGAAGGAGTGTGCTCCCGCGGCTTCAGGCAAGGAGTCGGAACCCAGTCAACAAAATCTCTTTATCGTCACGTTTAATGAGCCTGATTAACCCCACAGCAAGAGTTGTGATGAGATTCGGTCGTTCCAAATGGTTAGTTGGAAGTCGCGTATTTCTCCTCTCGTATTTTTTTATTTTTTTTTTATTTAGCCTTTATTTATACAGGTTTAAAATCTCATTGAGACACAAGGTCTCATTTCCACATATCACCCACATATAACAATTCTAGCAATTTTCAAAGAGGGATTGCCCACTCGATTGTTATTCAATAGGAAGTTCTTTATAACAACCTTTTACCCACGAGGTAACCGTATAATCCTTACTTGATTTACGGGGATTTTAACCCTTATGTTTTTTACTTCCTCGCAGTCTACACATTAAAACACCCACGAGGTAACCGTATAATCCTTACTTGATTTACGGGGACTTTAACCCATATGTTTTTTACGTCCTCGCAGTCTACACATTGAAACACCCATGAGGTAACCGTATAATCCTTACTTGATTTACGGGGACTTTAACCCATATGTTTTTTACGTCCTCGCAGTCTACACATTAAAACACCCACGAGGTAACCGTATAATCCTTACTTGATTTACGGGGACTTTAACCCATATGTTTTTTACTTCCTCGCAGTCTATACATTGAAACACCCTGACACCCTTTAGTATGTTTGTATTTTTTACTGTGACTAAGAACACTGAGAACGCCGCTGACAACTCTAACATTTTGTAGTATAGTCAATCACAGATTTTGGTAATCAAAGAGGTGTCTGCTCACCTTTTGTATATGGCGCCTTGGTTTAGTTGTCAGCGGTGTCGAGGTGTCCTCCCCTGGACTGAATTCCGTCCGCTGGCTGTCGGTGTTCCTTCTATAGACCAGCACTCATCACGTCGCGGGTCACCATAATTGTTGTAGCAAACACTGTGGTGGTGGCTTAAAGCCCACCTCCGCTACGCGCCGTTCGTTAGATGAGCCTGGTTAGATTTAATAAAAGAAGGAATTCAAAACACCGGAATAAAGGTTATAACAATAATCTGATTTTACTGGTAAAAAACACTTATACAAGTTTACAGAGTACTCTGGACTTCCAGCTCTACTGCCGTGCGATACAGGTATCGGGACCAGCCAGTCAGAAACAGGAAGCATTTTGCATGAATAAACAACAGTATTCATAAACATATTTTGGGGCGGAGATGGGTTGACTCTTCCGTCCCATTTTACTCCGAAGCGAATCAGAGAGTCCGTGGGGAGGAGCTGTGTGAGCTGCTCACTCCCCCAGGTGTTTTTACTGGTTGGATTCACTTCTGGTCGGGTCCAATACAGCGAATCAGAGTTCTGGGAAAAAAGTATGTTTCTTCTGATGGAGCGTGAGATTTTCGGAAGTACACAAGGACAGAGTCAATCTTTATCTCTGCACCTGTATCCACTCCTTTACTTTCCCAAGGAATATTTCACACAAACTATTCTTTCCCAGACAACCAAACATTGTACACAGCATATTGATGCCCAGAAAGGACCTTGAAAAGAATATGTGTGTGTGCTGGTGGGAGGAGGTGTATGTGTATGTAGCAAGATATCTGGGTCAGTGAGTGTAAGTGAGGATTACTTAAAACAGTTCAAACAATACATGTTCACTAAAATACAGTTCAAAATAATACATGTTTACTTCAATACAGTTTAGAACCATATCTGTTTACTTTAAAACTCACATTGGTTTCGCATACAGCATCTCTGTAAAGTGTGTGTATTCAGCAGTATTCACTCTCTCCACTAAACGGCTCGTTGTAGCTCCAATAGCTCCAGCCCCCACCCTCCCTGTGAGCCCAGTGTGCTCTGATTGGTCGGGACGTTGTGAATCGCGCTGAGCTCCGTGGAGGTGTGGTTTCCTTGTTTATATATAGCGATACACAGCGAAACACAGCCAAACTCATCCTGAGCACACACAAACTCACAACCGAAGTAAAAACAATAAGTGTGGCTTGATATTGAGTAAGAAAAAGGTTGATAAACGCTGTGAGAATGGGTCTGCAGAGAGAATTTCGCCGCAATCCCAACTGTGTTATCAGCCTGCAGCCAGGGAGGAGAAATCAGCAGAGCTGCCTGCACCGAGTGTGTGTGTGTGAGGAAGTCCGTCAATCAGCGGGGGCTTAACGTAACGGCTCCGCGGACGTAACATAACGGCTCCACGGATTGGTCCATTTGGTTCCGGGTACCGCATGACCGTATCGCGTCATAGCTCTGGGCGTGGCTACTGGGTATCCACACGTCACAATGCCCAGGAAGAACATGAGAAAGTTCCAACGAGGCGTTTTGGGGAGGTCTTTTCTGTGTTAGAGTTTTACTCCCTACAGGGTGTACTTTGAGGGGTTTTGACTCTGCAGACCGTTTACATGCATAAAAACCTTCATAACACACAAGGGGACGGGTAATAACCGGAAAAGCATGACACCTCTCCTTTAACTTTTGCATCCTTTTCACATTTTCCATACTCATGTTGTCCTCTGCATCTCGCACACCTTAGCTGTCCTTTACACTGCTGCGCTGTGTGCCCTATTCATTGACATGCGTAGCACCTGAGAGGTTTGGGAATATACTCCCTAACAATGAAGTTCAAATATCCCATTTGTACTGCCTTAGGTAAGGTTCTCTCAAACTGAATGAGAACTGATAATGTTTCTTTGAGTGTGCCATCCCGTTTGCTTTTAAGCCTCGTGACTTCCACTATTTTGCCTCCTTTTAATTCACTTTTAACATCTTCCATTGACATATCCAATGGTACTCCTGAGATTACTCCTCCCAGTTTTGCCATTGCTCCTGGGACATGCGCCTTCATTTTTTCTCCCCATTCATTGAGTTCATTCCGAGAATCTTTTTCTGCTGCTGTTTGTTATTGGCATGTATCAATACCCGCTTGTTGTTCATGAATTTAGCTAATTTAATTTTTCCAATCTCTTTTTCAATTGCTTTGGTAAGTTTAATCGGGTGGTAATGCCCACCATCCTGATTGAATTCTATTACAACTTTCCACTCGTGTTCTAGTTCTTTATTCAAAATTGCTTAGCTGTCATTTTGACTGACTTTAGATTTTTTGCTTTGATTAGCCTTGTCTGCTTCACCCGACCAATCCGACCAACTTCGAGCTCTTACTGAGCTATCTCTTTCTCTCAAAGATCTTTTCTTCCTCGCAGCTTTGGATATCATCCATTCCATATTGTTTCTTTGGCTACCATCTGAGCTGGTTGACATGATGAAACAGTCAATGTACAGTTTATGCAATTCCGCCAAAATAACAGTCCAATGCTACCGTTTCTGTATGTATCCGAGTTTTCCGATTCTCTCTGAGCTTTCTGCAACGCATCTCCGACTTCACTTCCTTCTTCCGGCTCCTTCCGTCTCCGCGCTCATTACCGCCACCTACTGGATTGACGTTCAAAAATACATTGTCCCAATCTCCCACAATAACTAACAAGGGAAACAATAACATAAACAACATGTTCCCCAACACTTGTTCAGTGAGTGAGTTGCATGAATCACTTTTTTTGACTTTTGGGTGAACCTTTTCTCACAAGTGTCACATTTGTAGTTATTCCTGCAATAAACAGTATTTTATTTTATGTTACTGTATATTTAATTTAACACTCTGTTCTTGTATCTTATTCTATTTACATGCAGTGGCGTTTTTATATGTACAAAAGTGGTGGGGCACAAAAAACGTAGATGTCTATATATAAGCTTCTGCAGTGACGTGCAGTGAGGTTCATGGCTGGTGAGGCACTGGCACTGACTCTTCAGGTTTACAAATATTATATTTTGACCTAAACCAAAATATAATATTATTTTCAAAAGCTTTTTTTGTCTGATGCTTCGATTAATTTTAAACAGACAGTTCAACAAAAGGATACCCAAAAAATGTAATTTTATCATTTAAATATTGAATTGTTCTCTCTTAGTAAGATCCCATTTTCAATAAAATTGCGGTCTTACCTTGACTTGAAGATGAAGTCCATTTTCCTATCCTTCTGGACAAACATTTCTATAACTTTTTTGTAAAAGTCCTCCTTATCTTCTTGGAGTTTCAAAAGTCTATCATAAATCTAATCGATAGATTTATGATAAAACAATTATAAAAGTAGGGTAGACATGTGGATGTTATCCGGCTGAACAAAACGTGCATTTATCTAACAGGTACGTTTCCCACAGATCTTATTTCGAGCTATTTTCTAAAATCCTATGGAGAAACCTCATTGCTTTTTTGTCGAGGGAAGCCACGCGCAGCTTACTTCCTGGTTTTAGGACGCGTCACTGCAGCTCTCTCGTCTCTTCTTCACACACCACACTTTTCGCGGCACACGTACTTACAGCCAATCAGCTCTGAATGATGTGAGATGACGTATGGTGGGGATGACAGCTCTGTGCCCCTATGGTCTTTTTTTTTTTGCCACACACATTACATTGAAGAATACTCTGAGCATGCGCAGTGTAGTTTTTACAGTCACCGTTCACTTTGACAGTGAGAGGGTGGGGCATGATCAGGTTTTGTCCCACATGGCTCAAAACGGCACTGTAGACACTAATTAGAAGAACACAGACTAAAACAGCAATGTACAGACGAATCAGATGATTAAACATGACCTTAAAATATATTTTATATATTTTTTTCTTTCTTTTTTTGCATCTCTTTGCATTTTTTGTAATCATTATGTGTAATACTTTCTGCTGACACTAGGTGGGGCTGTGCCCCACCTGCCCCTAATGACCAGTCGCCACTGTTTACATGTATCTAGACTCCTGCGTTTACTTAGTCAATTACAACACTCTCTGCATTATTTAATTTATTGTATTTATTCATTGTTCTGACATGTATATATAGTTTACTTGATCGGCATTACTTGCACATTAGTCTTGCAACATAAACTTCTTCTACTGTTTCTTCTTGCACTATTTTTATTTTTTGTATCTGTTTTATTGTGTTATGTCCTATATAACTATGTTACAATGTTGGGGGACCTTGAGACTTCAGATTTTCAATGCCATTTTCTACACTGTAACTACTGTGCATATGAAAAAAAAGCCTTTCAATTTTGAATCTTTGAATTTGAAATGCTTTTCCCCGGCAGAGGGGTAAAGTATATTTACTCAAGTACTGTAACATTTTTAGATACTTGTTCTTTACTTGAGCATTTCCATTATTTGCTAGTTTGTACTTCTACTCCACTACAATTCAGAGACTAATCATTTATTTTGTACCTTTAGTTATTTTACAGACTTGGATTAATGATGTGAAATATAATCAACACTTAAATAAGACTTTAGTTACACCTGGAGTAAATTCACAATCTACCCTGCAGCAAACAAAGTGATTAAAACTAGCTGCACCTTTACCAGCTTTGTCTAACACTTTAATGCATCAATAACTATTATTATAATATATAATATATATTATTCTGTAAGGGGCCAATCTGCACAATAAGTGCTTTTACTTTTGTACTGTTACTTGAGTAACCTTTGAATGCAGGACTTTAACTTGTAACAGAATATTCCTACACTCTTGTACTTCTACTTTTACTGAAGTACAAAATGAGTAGCCTACTCCTCCCACCTCTGTAAACCGATGTGGGACCTTGTGTAGATTTTTTTACTTTAAGAAATCATGAAACTCCCCATTTTAAACATTTGCTCTCTGGTTCCTGATCAGTACTGGTCTTCTTGTGAATTGCTCTTGCATGGCTTTCGACTCTGTGAGAGTTGTGAGAAAGGTAGTGGACACTTTGGTTGGGATGAATCTGGGCCCTTTCTGTCAGATTCAGATTTTAATATTATAACTGAGATGTTGGTTAGTGGCAGTGAATCTGTGCAAATTTAACATGTGAATTTTACTGTGGCCATTGTAACCTTGCTGTGCTATTTCAACATTCATTATAATAAAGGAAATGAGAAGGCTCTATTTAATTGTAGCTATCATTAACATGATTCATATTTTTTAAGCCATTGCAAAGACAATGTTTAAAAAAAAAAAAAAAAAAAACACATTACAAGGGTGGAAGGACTTTACATAGTAATGTGTGAACACTTTTTCATGGAAAACCTTAATCAGAAACATAGATAGACGTTTTTCATTTAACTGATAGCCGTCAAATGAATGTACCGGCTTGGAAAGTATTCTCCTGTAAAATGAAAAGTAGAACTTGATGTTGCATGAAAGGAAAGCAATAAGATGCCATCTGAGAACCATTTCGTTTTTTATTTGAAATTGTTCAAGATCTTACTTGTGATTCAAATGCAATCTCTTATTAGTATTACCAAAGTTAAATATGAGGCAACTCCGGTGATCAAACTAATCAACGTTTTTAAATAATATAATAAATGGGGCGAAGCCTGCGAGCTAGTTCAGGCAGTCAACTTGAGCACTTATGCTGCATTCATACATAACGCCCCTTGCCACTCTACAACCAACCAAACAGTCTCCTTAATGTGCCGCTCTATTTAACCTGTCAGATATCTCTCTATGCATTGCTTGATATTGCTGCAGCTACCTCTACGTCGCTGCTGCTTGCCTGCCCCACCACCACCCCAGCTTCCACCCGTAGGCTCGGGGTTTAGTTATTTAATCATCACTCATCGTGCTATGTATATCTATGGAGTGATGATGCCCGAGCCTAGTCGCCAAACTCAACTATATGCTGCTTCTAATAAACATATTAAAGAAACACGTGAGTTGTCTGACTGAACTTAAGCTCAAGCCCATGTGGCCATCATTTAAACACCTACTGTTTGTTACAACTTACATCCACTTACTTATTATGTCAGTCATCATACCAGCAGCCTGGATGACCCTCATTTGCTTATATCTTTAGCGTTTAGGGTGAATCTCGTATTTTTACAGGATGACCAAACAAAGCTTTATAGTTAGATACATATATTAGATCACACAGCATTAAGTGCATCATTATTATTCCTTATTACTGCCTTAAGCACCATGTAGATTATTATTTCCAACTTCAGCAAGTGTCACCTCAAAACCAAAATAGCAACCAAAAAAACAATTTGATGCCACTGCAAAATACAAAACACAATGACATATCGCAATCATAAAAGTTATATTTGCAAGTTAATGGCAGTATTAAACATGTTAACATATGTTGCATTGATCAGTCCCAGAGGTAGCTGCCTGGTGAACATTCATTCAGATGAAAAAAGTGCTGCATTTATGTGCCTTGTCACTTGTGTGGGTACATATGGAAATCTACTTGTTGTAAACCATGTAATACCTTTTCAATTCAAAGTTACATTTTCTAGTCTGTGAATCCTTCTCATGTGGATCAATAATTCATCGTTACGTCTGAAATTGTTCCCACATGCTTTACAAGTAAATGATTTCTCACCTGTGTGGACTCTCATATGCCTTTTTAATGCCGACATGTCAATGAAGGTTTTTCCCGCAGGTCATGCAAACTAGCATTTCTCTCCTGTGTGGATTCTCATGTGCCTCTTAAAGTTACAGTTATATCTGAATTTTTTTCCACATGTTTTGCAATTAAATACATTTTCATCTGTGTGGACTCGCATGTGGCCTATCAAGTGTTTTCTCTCTCGGACATCTTTTCCACATGTTCGGGAAGAATATGGCTTCTCATCCGTGTGGGTGGTCATGTGTCTTCGCAGTATTGACATGTACTTAAAATCTTTCTGACAAGTTTCACATTTTCTTTTTTTTTACAGTGCAAGTATTACGTTGCATGTCTGACAATTTAGCGTTGTTTACATTGTTCCTTTTGGTTTTGTGATGTCTTTTGTTTATTTCTGGATCTGCAGTTCTTGTTAACCCTGAGTCATCAGAATTGTGAGAGATGAGCTGCAGATTACTTTGTGCTTCTAATACCACAACGCTTATAACTGGCATGTTGCCTACAGACTCTTTTGCACAGGTCCGTCCGCTGTGCACACTTTCCTCATCAGTAAGAGTCACCATGAAGACATCAGTCTCCTGCTTTAGTCCAAGCTGCTCTTCCTCCTGACTGGTGCAAAGTTCCTCCTGTTCCTCTTTAATCTCTGGAGGCTCTGGGTCCTCTTGGTCCAGACTGGAGTTCCTTTCCTGACTACAGAGCTGCTGGTCACTGAGAACCTCATCCTCATTACAGACATGTTGCTGAGGGAGCTCTGGAGGGACAGAAAATAAACAAAGTACTGTTAGTGTGGTGTTAGGGAAGCAAATTGCATTCAATGCTGGGCAATGGTGTTAAGATCAATATCACAATATCAAGACAACAACAAACAAGACTACAGAAATGCATTATGCATAACATTTATAAATAGATTTTATGAAATAAAAAAATAAAACATTAGGCCACCAACCTTTTTAAACTATAACATATTCTAACAATGTGTATTTTAACGGCTGTGCTTTGTGTATTTGTGATCTGTTGTTGGAGATCTGAATGTGAATTAATAAACAGAAAATAGCTAACGAGAGGCTTTAACCATAATGAATCCCATTCAGATTGTTTTATAATTTGTAAGAACTTGATAGGAAACTAGAAAATTCAGAGAAATGTTGACTGTGTGACTGAAACTTGGGTGCGCATCCCGATGCTAACATTACCCCCGCTGAGTAAGTATTAATAGCATTAGTTGTATTGTTAAGGTGCAACAAAGAATATCCATTAATTTTAGCTCACTTTTAGCTGACTATTACCTTTTTGGATTCTAGTACCACATTCCTCGTTCCTGAACATCTTTAAATTACCACTGGATTTAGTTAACGACCGACAGGTGTGTTCAAAGATCAAAGCGTTTCCACGGCAACGCCCTGCCAGTGAACGAGAGACAGCCTGTCAGAGAATGTATTGACAATATTGTGCTACATTATTGCTTCTAAGTAAAAAACTGTAACTCCAATCAGCTAAATATCCTACCCAGAGTATTTAGGATACCAGATGAACACCTGATGGCTCTCGTGTTTGCTATATGTGCAAGTCCGTTTGATTAAATGAGCATATCGGTGCGGCCGGGACAAATATCCCTACATTATGATCACCAAAGTATGAAGAGTGAAAATTGTGGCCAGCCGAGCAATAGTTGGAAAAAAAACTCCACTACATTTTCCAGCTCCTCTCCCCTTTAGTCGTGATGTCACCACTCTAAGTCTTAACGAGCTCTCCCATACACACCCATTATAAAATGTGAAACAGTGTGAAATGTCCACTAAACGTAAGCTGCGACTACATGAGAACCGTACTAGCTATCAAAAATATCCAAATAGTCGAATAAAGTCCATAGTCTCGAGAACCGTTTAAACTTGTAATTTTTGTCCTACGTTAAAGTATGCAGAATCTGTATGGGGTCAAAGGAGTGTTTCTGAGCTCTGTTCAAATGGATTTCCCATTCATTCCTATGGAGCAAATGATCGCAGTTTTCTGCGAATTTGCGTGAAAACGGCTAGGCCAGGGGTCGGCAACCCGCGGCTCTCGAGCCGCATGCGGCTCTTTAAGCCCTCTGCTCTGGCTCCCTTGAGTTTAGACAAAAATAAGAAGGAAATAAAATAAAAATATTTGTAGGACTATTTATATTTTGTTGCACGGTTGAAAATGTTTCGTATCTTGTATTTTGAGGTGATACTGTGACACATAAAGAAATTTAAAAAAAAAGGTTTTAATTAGGTCAACTAAAATATGCGTCATATCCTGCTACGGTCCCGCGCCAGCGCATTTTCTTGCAGGCGAATAACCTGACCCCGGCTTGATGAGCGAACTACGGATAAATCAAAGAAAATAAAAGTAGCGGAGGGACACAGAGGGTTTAATTCTGCGTGGACAGAGTTATATGCTTTCACAGCAAACGATGCTGGCTTACCGGTATGTTTGATATGTGGAGAGAAGTTGTTAAAGGTGCTGCAGCCTTTACGTATTGGAGGAACAACACGGAAGAGGAAGACAGCTGACGATCTTCAGTCATAATTCAATCAGTTAACTCTTTTTAGGGTGCAGCTATATGTTTTATTTATTTCAAAGTGGGCCCATTTTAATTATATTCATTTTCTTCAAATGTGCAGAGGACTCCCCAAGTGCGTTGATTTATTTTAAAGTAGGCCTGTGTATTTTTTTTAATTCTCCTTATAAGAGTTCTTTGTTTATTATTAGAGGTAAACAGTTTTCTATAATGTAATACATAATAAATGCAAAAAAACTGTAGTTTATGTCTATGATGTAACAATATATACAACTTTATAAGCTATCAAGCTATCAAATATGTTTTGCGGCTCCAGACAAAAATAATTGGTGGAAAAGGGGGCAAAATGGCTCTTTTGGTCAAAAAGGTTGCAGACCCCTGGGCTAGGCGAATCTCTTATAAAAGACATAGCAACCCGATCTCGGTTATTCCGAAACGTTTTGATGTGTTTTTTGTGTGTTTAGTGTCAACGCTGTCGGACGAGTAGCATGACAACATTTGTGGCGGAAGAAGGAGAATAAGATGAGATAAGTATGTTGAATACTATACTGTGTGTGGCTTCGCCAGTCACACAGAATAAGAAAGTATTTTATTGTTTGTTACACACCTGTTCTGTGCAGCTTTATCTGAGGCTTGCCTACAGACTCTTTTGCACAAGTCTGACCGCTGTGCACACTTTCCTCATCAGTAAGAGTCACCATGAAGACATCAGTCTCCTGCTTTAGTTCAAGCTGCTCTTCCTCCTGACTGGTGCAAAGTTCCTCCTGTTCCTCTTTAATCTGTGGAGGCTCTGGGTCCTCTTGGTCCAGACAGGAGTTCCTTTCCTGACTACAGAGCTGCTGGTCACTGAGAACCTCATCCTCATTCCAGACATGTTGCTGAGGGAGCTCTGGAGGGACAGAAAATAAACAAAGTGCTGTTAGTGTGGTGTTAGGGAAGCAAATTGCATTCAATGCATGGTTTGTGTATTTGTGATCTGTTGTTGGAGATCTGAATGTGAATTAATAAACAGAAAATAGGCTTTAACCATAATGAATCCCATTCAGATTGTTTCATAATTTGTAAGAACTTGATAGGAAACTAGAAAATTCAGAGACATTTTGACTGTGACTGAAACTTGGGTGCGCATCCCGATGCTAACATTACTCCCGCTGAGTAAGTATTAATAGCATTAGTTGTATTGTTAAGGTACAACAAAGAATATCCATTAATTTTAGCTATCTATTTTAACTGTTTATCTATTACATTTTTGGATTCTTTTGCCACATTCCTGCATCGTTTCTGAACATCTTTAGATTACCACTGGATTTAGTTAACGACCGACAGGTGTGTTCAAAGATCAAAGTGTTTCCACGGCAACAACTGTTCTGTGCAGCTTTATCTGAGGCTTCAAGACGGTATCCAATAATCTGCGCTGACGACAAATCTCCTCCTCGTATGCTGATAAAGCTTGAGCAAAAACTTCAAATATTTTATTGGCAGCTGCAGCTAGTCGCTCGTTGATAACACTTCTCAGTTTCTCAACTGCAGCCATTTCTACTGTGTGAAATATATGGATGTATGAAGAGACAAAATAAGCCAAACCAACTTTAGTTTTTATCGTTGGCATGAACTACACAACTTCCGGTGGAATGTTCTTCTTCGTTGGGGTCAGAGGGCCTAGGTATAAAAGTCACGGCTGGACAATACAGAGACAAAGGATGGTGCACCACGAGGACGAAAACGGGTTGTATCCGCATATTTCTCTTGCGTATAGCCCTTTTTGCCACACGAGGCCGTAACTAAGCGATAGAAACGGACCCCGCAAACGATAACAGGTCCCAAGGTGGATAGATCTGGGAACGGAGCGCTCTGGGGGGTCATACGGCTCCGTGTGATCGCCTCTATACGATCATTTTCTGATAATGATGACGCAATAGCCCCGCCTCTGCTGCTCACCCCCGCGTCAAAGTAAACTGCACACTGAATTCAGATTATTTATCTTTCTCTCGATATGGACATAAACGCGAGTCAAGTCTAATCTGACAGGACGGAGACACGCAGCTCTGCTCACCTTCAGCTCACCTTCAGCTCCTCCCGCTGTGATGCAGCGGTGAACGGAGCAAAACACACACTTCAAGTCAGATCATCACCCTTAGCTATTTTTATTGCCTCTCAAACTACCTAAACTAGTTATAAATATGTTTATTTTTACTGTCGGGTCACTCATTACTGGATCAGCTGCTGCATGAGACAGACACTGACGCCGTCAGAAGAGGGAGGAAAAAGAGAGGCTCTGTGTATTTTATTATTATATTATTATATATAGTCGTTATTAATTTGTTTTAAAGCTCAATAAATAACAAAAAGACCTTTGACCGGCACTTTTATAATTTTGTCCGGAAGATTGAAACTTTAACACACGTTGACCGGCGAAAAACTCTGCCCGGTTCCCTCGGCCCCCACCGTGGAGAATAAACAGAAGGGTAACCATGACAACCATGCTTCTTCGCTGCTTTTGTGGAGGAAGTTACAGCGCCACGTACAGGCTCGGCATATGTACTGCAGCATTTCCAGCGGTTGGAGCTAAACGGAGCTGTCTCGTGTGAACAGACACTATCCGGTGTCTATTGCGTGTGGACGGAAGCCTTTTTTGCGATTGCGTTTGTGTATGCGTTTTCCCATATGCGTCCTCGTGGGGCACCAGCCAAAGTGGAGTCTGACTTCAAAGGCTGTAACACCCGGAACATGTGGGCGGGATTAAGAACAATGACAGATTACAAAGGAGCAGCGGGTGGTGCTGGGGGACTGTCTGCATGTGCGCCTCTCCCAGATGAGCTAAATGCTTTTAATGGTCGTTTTGAGATCAGAGAGGCACAGCAGGATCGGGATCCCTGCCCTTTTGTTTTAAAAAGGGCAGATGTGTGCAAATCCTTTAAAAGGGTTAACCCACAAAAGGCCTGGACTTGATGCCATCCCTGACCGTGTTCTCAGGGTGTGTGCAATTCAGCTGGCAGAGGTGTTCACAGACATCTTCAACAGGTCCCTGCTGGTGTCTCTTGCTGCTCTGCACTGAGGGTCTGGTGTTGCTTGGGAGCTGGTCTCTCTTGCTGCTCTGTACTGAGGGTCTCTTGCTGCTCTGCACTGAGGGTCTCTTGCTGCTCTGTACTGAGGGTCTCTTGCTGCTCTGCACTGAGGGTTTCTTGCTGCTCTCTGCTAAGGGTCTGTGGTTGCTCGGCTGTGGGAGTTTCAGATGCAGGTCTGTAATGCAGGTTTACTTACAGTTTTTGTTCAAATAAAAAAAGGTAGTCAAATATATGTATATGTAGATATATGCATTTAACACAATCTTTTGAAAAAGAAAATACTCTTACCCTTTGCCAAGAGGAATTCATAAGCCCTCCGCATTTTGTCCAGTAAGGTTTTGGTGGCAGGAGTGGGGGGCAGATGGGTTATTATATCAGCAGCCCACATATTTGAAGCCCTATTTGGCTTGCCATAAAATAGAATTGGCTTGTAGCCTAGAGCCTCAAGTTTCCGCACCTGAAATGAACAAAAGCAGTTGACACACATTTGTTTGACACGTTACCTTAAACACATTAATACTTTCTTTTGGATTATTATACAAGCAACATGAAGGTATCTTGCATTGTGTAAGACTAATTGCTATTTGCATGCAAGGGCTAAGGTACACCTGCTGTTTCTGCCATTGCCTTCATTACAACAAAATAATTATTTTACAAAGAACAATACGCATTGTTGCTCTTTTTTTGGACCAAAAAAAACCTCTCACAAAATATTTACAACATTTAAACATCACAATCAGACAGATGGGTCAAAGAGGTAAATACGATCACTGTAAGATGTAACATCTGACAATAAGACTATATTTTCAAAGGCCTGATCATAATGTACAAATATTTTTAGTATAAAAAAAAAAAAAGGGAGTTTCACTTCAATTAACAGTAAAATATTTGTACTTACTGCAATACAGGCAGAATCAATTATACGTCCAACATTTCTGTTTTTCACCACACCTTGGCCCCATTCACTATTCAGTGATGCCGCTTTTTCTTTCAGTTTGGTTTTGTTTGACAGGCTTCCGTAGCAGGCACTGCACGTTTTCCTGCTCCTCTGATTTGGAGTCTGGCAAGCTGGGCAGGGCCTGAACTTAGGTCGAGTCATGACAAACAAGTATAGAAAAACAAAAACACAGAAAGGGACTAACAACAGAAAGATGGACAGATAAGACACATACACAGGTACACAGACAGAGATACACAGACAGCAACAGAGATAGGACAATTTCACTACAGCAAGGACGGGGAAACGACGGGGACGTGGCTCTTAAAAGTGCCTTTGGATTTACGCTATTACAGCTTATAATGGTGTTTAGCTTTCACTGAGAACTCAGAAGAATCTGTTGAGAGAAGAAAAAACAATTAGGAATTGAACACCTTACATTTTACAGTGGCGTTATCTTTGTAGAAGAATTAACGACATCAACATAGCATGATTACAAAAAGACAGTTTTGAGCTATGGTAACATAGGTAACTGGAAATACATTATAAATGGCAACCATACAATTCCCTATGACTGTAACCTGTAAGATCATATCTGACAAATAAAGGTCACCTAATATTTACGGGGCTTGGCATTAGTGGGACACCTGTCATGGGCATGAAGGAATATTTCTGAATCTTTATGATTATTTTAATTTTTTTATTGTTGTGTCATTCATTTAATCAACTCTTACCCCATTAAAAACACATAACTGATACATAATAACTACGGTCATAAACAATCACAAATATTATTCATGCAATAAGAGGTGTCAGTCGTTTGGCAGAGAAGGTGTTGTGGCTGGCTGCCGGATATGGAAGCCCCCCTATAATTTGTCACCTGCTGGGCCCAGAGTAACATGCTTTTGTGAGCACAAAGTAGAGGGGAACAGGCAACACCAGTGTGATTTTGGTGAGTCTATGACCATCCTGGACAAAATGATAGGGGGGGTTCCAAATCCGGCAGCTACAACACCTTCTCTGCCGGATATGGAAGCCCCTCTTTAGTTTTTTACCTGCTGGGCCCAGAGTAAAATGCTTTTGTGAGCATAAACTAGAGGGGAACAGGCAACACCAGTGTGATTTTGGTGAGTCTATGACTATCCTGGGCAAAATGATAGGGGGGGTTCCAAATCTGGTAGGAGAAATACCTGCTCTGCTGAACATGTTATGTAGAGAACAGTGCAGATCTTCCCTATTGACACCAGGATTAACCTAGTCTAAAATAAGGAACATTAATAGTGTGATATAGGCACAGATATAAGATCAATAATACACTTTATTTTAGGGCACCTTTCAAAGTGTCAATGTCAATGTCACCTTAAAATACAATAAAAAATTAAATATGAGTGGCATTACAATACAAACATGTATCGAGTAGGAAACCACAGAGGAAAATTACATTCAAAGGAGCAATTAAAGCGAGTGAAGCCAGTTTGAACACATTATCTTTTAGGCTTGATTGAAAATAACACAGTGTCTGACATATGTTATATCATTACTGTTATATCATTGCTTACTATTCGTGGTTATCAGACACTTAAACAACAGAGAAGGTTTTAAGAAATAGGACTATACTGACAAATGACATATTATCCTGTCATTGTCTGTTCTGTAGGAAGGAGGAACATAACAGAGTGGACTCAAAAACGGAAGTTTGTTCCAATACGAAGATTGTGACAGATCTGAAAAGTGTCCTTAAAACGAGCCTCCTCGCAATTGTATGCACATTATTTATTCAGCCGTTTGTTGTTTAATCTGATGGGAAATATATCATTCAAAAGAGAGAAAGTAAATAGTATCTTTCGTTTTTCCGCTTAGAAAACTAGGCGAACGCTCAATACAGGCGATGACGTCACCTTTGCGCGTCCCCGCGAACAGGGCTTCAATCTACGGCACGGCTTCAACCTACGGCATAACACCATCCATGCATAACACCGGCAGCCTTGAGAGCGAGGCGGAGCAGTTTCTCTCCACGAGCTGCAGAAGCGAAATGCTGGATGGGAAACGACTCGCTGGTATATCGAGCTGAGCGCTCATTGGTGGTGTTTACCCCGTGCTGGTGATGAAACTGGCTCCGCAAAAGTTTGTTGTTGTTTTGTGTCAGTTCTACGTCGCCACTTCCATTCACATTTTTCGTCATTGTTCCATAATGTTTATCATCATGAAATTAATATCTATATATTTTATACTATACTTGCACTGCTTACCGTTTTCATACTTTATATATCTTAGCATATTCATACACACTGTTAATACTAGGCTAGGCTACTGTGTATATAGTGTATTCATAACCCTCGCTGTTTATTCATCATTCAATTCATTCTATATTTTATTCTGTAGATTGTGTACACTACTTTTCACTTTACTGCTTTTTGCACTCGTGGTTAGAAGCTAAACTGCATTTCGTTGTCCCAGTAGGCTACCTGTAATCTGTGCAATAACAATAAAGTTGAATCTAATCTTGAGCAGGAACAAATGTATTTACTTAGTACATATCTGACATTAACGATTAAAAACATTTGTGCATTCTTTTGCAGTATTTTCTTGATTTCAGTCACATGTTCACCGTGTTACTTACCTAGTGGAAGTAGCAATGGGCTTTAACATCGTCGCATAGATGACGTCACACGTGCGCGCCCAAAACTTTATTTACAGACGCTATGATTACATGCATTTCTATAAAATCCGCCCAAAAAAAGTTTCAGGAACGCTGAACCATACGCTTCAGCTGAAAACGGAATGCGCTCGTTGAATTTTGATGCAGCGGGGAGCGTTCTCATCGCGTCTATTATCAACGCTATGGAACGTCTATGAAGGTCTATGGGACGCCCTGCCCGTTGAAAACTGACGCTCGAGGGGTGCCCGGCCGAACCAACTTGTGTTTTTCTCGTTGGTATGAACTACACAACTTCCGGTGGAATGTTCTTCTTCGTTGGTTTAGGGAGGCGGTCTGCACTGATAAAGTTACATTACCGCCACCTCCTGGATTGACGTTAAAAAATACATTGTCCCAATATCCCCCAATAACTAATAATGGAAACAAACAATAACATAAAAACAACATGTTCCCCAACTCTTGTTCAGTGAGTTGCATGAATCACTTTTGTTCGACATCTGGGTGAACCTTTTCTCACAAGTATAACATTTGAAACGATTTTTACGGCCAGAGGTGGGAATGTACTAAGTACATTTACTCAAAGTACTGTACTTGAATACAATTTTTAAATACTTGTACTTTACTTGAGTATTTCCATTTTATGCTATTTTGTACTTCTACTCCATTACAATTCAGAGGTAAATCGTCTACTTTTACTCCACTTATTTCGTACCTTAAATTACTTTGCAGATTTGGATAATATGATATAATCAACACTTAAATAAGACTTTAGTTAAACCTGGAGTAAATTCACAATCTATCCTGCAGTATACAAAGTTATACAAACTAGCTGCACCGTTACATGCCTTGATAAACACTTAAATTAATAATTATAATCCAAACATAATATATATTATTCTGAAATGGACTAATCTGCATAATAAATACTTTTGGTACTTTAAGTATGTTTAGATGCCGATACTTTTGTACTTTTACTTGAGTGACCTTTTGAATTCAGGACTTTACAGAGTATTCCTACACTCTGGTACTTCTACTGAAGTAAAAGATTTGTACTTCTCCCACCTCTGTTAACCGGTGTGGACACTTTGGTTGGGATGAATCTGGGCCCTTTCTGTCAGATTCAGATTGTAATATTATAACTGAGATGTTGGTTAGTGGCAGTGGATCTATGCTAATTTAACATGTTTTACTGAGTCCAATGGTAACTTTAATGTTCTATTCAAACATTCAATATAATAAAAGGAAATTAGCCGGCTCTACCAAAGTTTAATATGAGGCAACTCCGGTGACCAAACGTATCAACGTATTTAAATAATATAATAACTTAAGCTCAAGCCCATGTGGCCAGCATTTAAACACCTACTGTACTGTTTGTAACAACTTACATCCACTTACTTATTATGTCAGTCATACCTATCAGCACCATGGATGACCATCATTTGCTAATATCTTTAGCGTTTAGGGTGAATCTGGTATTCTTACAGGATGACCAAACAAAGCTTTATAGTTAGATACATACATTAGATCACACAGCATTAAGTGCATCATTACTATTCCTTATTACTGCCTTAAAGGTGGGGTAGGTAAGTTTGAGTATCCGGCTCGAGATACACTTTTTGTTATATTCCATGGAATGCTCTTAACATCCCGATAGCAATGAATATCTTAAGTGCTTTGACAAAAAATCCATAAAAAAATGTAATCTGTGGAAGCCGTAGTACTGTAAAAAGCACTACCAATCATTTTAGCCAGCCCGGCTAAAATAACTGGATGGCCTACCTGCCTGTCAGCTTTCCATTTGTGCACCAACTTATCTCGTGCCCTCATTGGTCATGTGCGCGTTCGTGTGTGTTGGAGGAGGGGCTCTGTAAGGAAGTGGGAGATTTTTTCCGGCTGTGTATTTTCAAATTCTAGCACACTCAAGCTGGTTTCTCCAAAATTCCATACCCTACCTTTAAGCACCATGTAGATTATTATTTCCAAAATAGCAACCAAAAAAACAATTGAATGCCACTGCAAAATACAAAACACAATGACATATTGCAATCATAAAAGTTATATTTGCAAGTTAATGGCAGTATTAAACATGTTAACATATGTTGCATTGCTCAGTCCCAGAGGTAGCTGCCTGGTGAACATTCATCCAGATGAAAAGTGCTGCATTTATGTGCCTTGTCACTTGTGTGGGTACATATGGAAATCTACTTGGTGTAAATGTAATACCTTTTCAATTCAAAGTTACATCTTCTAGTCAGTGAATCCTTCTCATGTGGATCAATAATTCATCGTTACGTCTGAAATTGATGCCACATGCTTTACAAGTAAACGGTTTCTCACCTGTGTGGACTCTCATATGCCTTTTTAATGCTGACATGTCAGTGAAGCCTTTCTCGCAGGTCATGCAAACATACGGTTTCTCACCTGTGTGGATTCTCATGTGCCTCTTAAAGTTACAGTTATATCTGAATTTTTTTTCACATGTTTTGCAAGTAAATTTCTTTTCACCTGTGTGGACTTGCATGTGGTCCATCAAGTGTTTTTTCTCTCGGAAATCTTTTCCACATGTTTGGCAAGAATATGGCTTCTCATCCGTGTGGGTTGTCATGTGTCTTCGCAATAATGACATGTACTTAAAATCTTTCCCACAAATTTCACATTTGAAATTCTTCACTGTATTATGTTGCATGTCTGACAAGTTAGCTTTGTTTACATTGTTCCTTTTGGTCTCGTGATGTCTTTTGTTTATTTCTGGATCTGCAGTTCTTGTTAACCCTGAGTCATTAGAATTGTGAGAGATGAGCTGCAGATGACTTTGTGCTTCTGATACCACAACACTCATAACTGGCATGTTGCCTACAGACTCTTTTGCACAAGTCTGACCGCTGTGCACACTTTCCTCATCAGTAAGAGTCACCATGAAGACATCTGTCTCCTGCTTTAGTTCAAGCTGCTCTTCCTCCTGACTGGTGCAAAGTTCCTCCTGTTCCTCTTTAATCTGTGGAGGCTCTGGGTCCTCTTGGTCCAGACTGGAGTTCCTTTCCTGACTACAGAGCTGCTGGTCAGTGAGAACCTCATCCTCATTACAGACATGTTGCTGAGGGAGCTCTGGAGGGACAGAAAATAAACAAAGTACTGTTAGTGTGGTGTTAGGGAAGCAACTTGCATTCAATGCTGGGCAATGGTGTTAAGATCAATATCACAATATCACAATATCAAGACAACAACAAACAAGACTACAGAAATGCATTATGCATAACATTTATAAATAGATTTAAAAAATAAATAAAACATTAGGCCACCAACTTTTTAAAACTATAACATATTCTAATAATGTGTATTTTAACTGCTGTGCTTTGTGTATTTGTGATCTGTTGTTGGAGATCTGAATGTGAATTAATAAACAGAAAATAGCTAACGAGAGGCTTTAACCATAATGAATCCCATTCAGATTGTTTTATAATTTGTAAGAGGCGTGTTGCGTAGTGGGTTGTCCGTAGGTGTTCGGATCAGTGGGGTCACAGGTTCAAACCCCACTGCAGTCAGCATGTCGTTGTGTCCCTGGGCAAGACACTTCACCTCAAATTGCTCCTGTGGGGATTGTCCACAGTATTGAGTATGTAAGTCGCTTTGGATAAAAGCGTCTAACAAGTAACATGTAATGTAATGTAATGTAAGAACTTGATAGGAAACTAGAAAATTCAGAGAAATGTTGACTGTGACTGAAACTTGGGTGCGCATCCCGATGCTAACATTACCTCCGCTGAGTAAGTATTAATAGCATTAGTTGTATTGTTAAGGTACAACAAAGAATATCCATTAATTTTAGCTGACTATTTTAACTGTTTATCTATTACCTTTTTGGATTCTTGTACCACATTCCTGCATCGTTTCTGAACATCTTTAGATTACCACTGGATTTAGTTAACGACAACAGGTGTGTTCAAAGATCAAAGCGTTTCCACGGCAACGCCCTGCCAGTGAACGAGAGACAACCTCTCAGGGAATGTATTCACAATATTGTGCTGCATTATTGCTTCTAAGTAAAAAACTCCAATCAGCTAAATCTCCTACCCAGAGTATTTAGGATACCAGATGAACACCTGATGGATCTCGTGTTTGCTATATGTGTAAGCCATTTGATTAAATGAGCATATCGGTGCGGCCGGGACAAATATCCCTACATTGTGATCCCCAAAGTATGAAGAGTGAAAATTGTGGCCAGCCGAGCAATAGTTGGAAAAAAAACTCTGAATATTTTCCGGCACTTCTCCCCTTTAGCCGTGATGTCACCACTCTAAGTCTTAACGAGCTCTCCCAAACACCCATTATAAAATGTGATAGTGTGAAATGTCCACAAAACGTAAACTACGTGAGAACCATACTAGCTATAAAAAATATCCAAATAGTCTAATAAAGTCCATAGTCTCGAAAACCGTTTAAACTTGGAATTTTTGTTCTACGTTAAAGTATGCGGAATCTGTATGGGGTCAAAGGAGTGTTTTTGAGCTCTGTTCAAATGGATTTCCCATTGATTCCTATGGAGAAAATGATCGCAGTTTTCTGCGAATTTGCATGAAAACTAATAAAAGACATAGCAACCCAATCCCGGTCATTCCGCACGCTTTGATGTGTTTTTTGTGTCAACGCTGCCGGACGAGTAGCATGACAACATTTGTGGTGGAAGAAGCAGAATAAGATGAGACTAGAAAATGCATTTCCTGCTGCGTGCAAATGCTGTAAGCCCTGTAAATTTGTTGCTGAATTTAGCTGAAAAGGCAGAAAAAGCTGAATATTTTAATAGTTGAATGGTGTCTGTAGAGCTTTTAGCAGCAGAAACCAAGTAAGGTTGTTGCTGAACCTAGAGGAAAAAAATGCAGAAAGGTTATATGATTTGAATCAAAATTCTTACAGCTCAAACTGCCCTGACTGTTGGAAAACTTGAATGTGAAATGTAAAACTGGCAGAGTAGGACAAATAGTGAAGAAGCTTAATATTTAAAAGGTTTGAAAAATGGTATAAACAACAAAATGTATAGCCTCAATGTCCTGAAATAGCTGAATAATTTAATAGTGGAATGGTTTCTGCAGCTGAAAGTAGGCTGAAGGAGATAGATATCAGATGTACACTGTAACACATTTTCCTGTCAAATAACAGTAAAGTGCTGGCAGCACAGGCGCCAGCAATTTACTGTTAATTCTACCGTGTTGTGTAATGTCTATTTATACTGTTCATGCTCACTGCTTGTAGCACTTCGGGATTTGAAATCAAATATGAAGTGCTTTATAAATGGAACCCATTATTATTATTATTATTATTACTGTAATACTACAGTACTCATACTGTGAAATGACTTTACAGCCTCTTACTGTAAAAATAAAATACAGTATACTGCTATATCTTTTCAATTAACAGTAAAATACTGGCAGCAGAGACGCCAGCAATATACTGAAATTCTACGGTATTCATACTGTTGAACAATTTCAGTTTATTACTGTAAAACATTTAATGATTCACAGTAAC
Organism: Trematomus bernacchii; assembly: GCF_902827165.1. Lineage (NCBI taxonomy): Eukaryota > Metazoa > Chordata > Actinopteri > Perciformes > Nototheniidae > Trematomus > Trematomus bernacchii. Next base: position 12,406,583 of record NW_022988043.1, read on the forward strand.
ATTCTGGTTAGGGGGTTGCCAGTAGATTACTTGATTGATAATACAACAACTCAATTTAGCAGTTTAGAATATCTAAAAAGCCATTATTAATTAAATTAACATAAAATATGTATTGTTCTGTGGGCTACAGACATCCGCTTAAAATATGCATTATTATGAAAATAATGCAAAATAAACAATAAACAATTTGGAAAGGATTTAATGCAAACACACTTATTTAAAAAGGCAGTGTCAACATAAATTCTGCTACAGTAAAAAAAAAAAGAAAGAAAAAGAAGCTGTTGGAAGACCCAGAGAAACAAGTAGGGATGTAACGAGAACCAATACTTTGAGACTCGCGGTGTGCCGTCTCGTAGAAAATGTGTTGGAAATGCAGTAAACTCACTATTGACACGTCCAGGGGACGCACCATATTTTTTCCCCCAGTGTTGAAATAGGCAGGAAGAGAGCTAATGTTAGCTGTTAGCAGTTAGCAGCTGGTAAGCAGCACAGTCCTGCAGAGCTAACAGCCAACGTTAACCATTGAGTTACATTATGATGTGTTCAGGCTCTGTTCAATAAAAATGAGTATTGGGCGAAGGTAAATTCTAACGTTATCATGTGTTCAAACGTAATCATGTAAAATATACTTTTTGGGGAGAAACTTGAATAAATACAGCTGTTTGAATTAGATGTTTTCACAGCAATATAACATAGATAATAGAGAGGGAATTATGACCTGTTTAACTTCCTGACAAAAACCAGTATGCAAACGGTAATAAAAGGAGTGTATGTTGAAGTACATGGTTATCTATGGTTTTGGTTTTGTTTTTTACAGTGGTATTTACAGAGAATCGTGGAATTTCACTATTGGTATCGACTACTACATTTCTGGTATCGTGACAACCCTAGAAACAAACTAAAGACATGTAGAGTAGCTAAATTAAACTGCCTAAAAGTGAAACAATGGCAATAAACTGAAATTGTTACATTGTATGTCAGAGACTGCACCTTACCAAATGTGAAAACACCTGAGACATCAGTTGTAACTTCTTCTAAATTATTGTTATATGTGACTTGTCTTACCAAACTTGAACTTGACCTTGGATCAAACAATTTGGCTGAATACCAAGGCAACTAATACAGAGGACATAAGTGTTTAACCTATAAATAATCCTGTGAGGTTTATGTTCTCTCAAAAAGCAGTTTAAAATATCTAAATTTACTGCAATATTGTATTGTCTGCTGTCTGTGAAAATATACATCAGTAAGAACATTTTTGAACAAATGCATTATAAGCAACATTTAGAAAACAAACTGTACTATTAAGAACATTTTTTAAATGTGCATTAAAGGTAGGGTAGGTAAGTTTGAGAAACCGGCTCGAGATCGCTAGAATTTGAAAATACACAACCGGAGAAAATCTGCCACTTCCTTATAGAGCCCCTCCTCCAACACACACGAACGCGCACATGACCAATGAGGGCACGAGATAAGTTTGTGCACAGATGGAAGGCTGACAGGGAGGTAGGCCATCCAGTTATTTTAGCCGAGCCGGCTAAAATGATTGGTCGTGCTTTTTACAGTATTACAGCTTCCACAGATGACATTTTTTTATGGATTTTTTGTCAAAGCACTTAAGATATTCATTGCTATCGGGATGTTAAGAGCATTCCATGGAATATAACAAAAAGTGTATCTCGAGCCGGTTTCTCAAACTTACCTACCCTACCTTTAAGACCATTTTGAAAATATACATCAGTAAGAACATTTTTTAAATGTGCATTAAGACCATTTAGAAAATATACATCAGTAAGAACATTTAGAAAATATGCATCATTAGCAACATTTTGAAAATATGCATCATTAAGACCATTTAGAAAATATGCACCAGTAGCAAAATGTGGGGCTTGTGTTTTGCCTCTTGAAATAGTCCTGTGAGGTAGGTGCATGCTTAACTTCAGGAAGATTCTGGGTGGGTGTGGACAGTCCTGATACAAAGAGGAATCTTCTGGTTCAGGTAAAGATGACCATCACCTTGCTGGTCCTTGTTCCTCTCCTTACCAGTGTTGCCACTGTAAAACAGCAACAAACTAAATAATTAATCAAAAATAACTCTAGAATCGGGAATGTACAATAACAATGCTTATAAAGCTGGTAATACCAAAGTGTCTTGTGGCATAATGTGGCAACATCAGTCCGATTCAAAGTCAAGGAGGTTCTTCAGTAGTGTGGAGACGTGTGTGTTGACTGTGGCAGACTTCTTCTGGACGATCACACCCGTCTTCTTGCAGACAACCTTGCCCCGGATGGCCTTTGTTCCTCTCTCTGGGTTGATACCAATGAAGCGCCTGAAATCAGAAAAATGTTAAGATCAGAGACTGAATGGAAAACTATTAGGAACACTTTGTCGTCTTAAATGGGTAGTTTGGGTTTTATTCCATAAGGTGATATGAGTTACTAACCGGTACCGACATAATGAGGTATTTAGTGCAATTCCGCTGCTTGATTTTTCCTATCAGACCCTTCTATATCTTGGAACTATTTCATTTGTTGAAAATTGCCAGTGTATTACTACGCACTGGAGCCAGTTCACATATTACGCCTCTATTCAAGCTTATTGGCGGCTTGATATGGGAATCGGCTCCACTGAATAGTAATACACATAATTAACAAAGAAAATATTTTGAAGATATAGAGAGTTTGGATAAGAGCATCAAGCAGCAGAATTACTCAATATATGTTGTATTCTCATGTGAATGGTTCATGTTTTTTTTGTGTTGAGGTTTGACATTTTGTTGTTACCTGACCCCATGTTCTGCTATTAATTTTTGCCTGACAATTGACCAGCTGGCAGGGAAATTTCTCACTGCCTGCCTGAGTTAATGTCTGTGTCAACTAATACCATTTTATGTAAAAAAAAATCCAAACTATCCCTTTAAGTGTGCAAAGTAATGATTTGTGGTTATTCAGGTTTCAAAGATTTTAATTGTAAATAAAAATATATAATGATTACAGGGAAATGAAAGGAGTCCTACCTCTGAATGAATTCCAGAGTACAGGCTGCCTCTTCCTGATACTGAAGGTTGAATATATAGTAGATCGCAAAGACAGCAGCAAGTCCCGTCAAAAAGGTTGGTGTGAAGCCCTCAGATATGACACGGCCCTCAAGGGTGATCATCCATCGTCCAGTAGTGACTTGCCCGGTTCCACCTGAAACTTAAAGTAATAGCAACATCAGAATGCATCTCACCTTGCGTAAACATCTGCGTATGGCCAATCTGATATATAACATGTCTATCAATGAAATGCATACCAAGCAGTATCAGACGAGGACTTGCAGGTAGAGTGAGGGTTGTCTCAACGTCAGCTGCGGTGGCAGACACCTGTAGAGAACAGACAAAGACGGGAGACTTAATATGGTTTTTAAGAAGGAAAATAAACAAACGTCAATAATCAGAAAACACTGGGTGACAGTAACCTAGAGGTAAAAGAAGTGGGCTTCTGAAGTATCCTCAGTCAACCTGCTGTGAATAGATATATATGGCAATCAAAATGTAAAACACAGGGCAAGAAAGATAATATAAACTTACATTTGTAAGAAGGACAAGCCCTGTTAGGTCCTCTCCAAAGTGTGCCATGAGCAGCTGAACAACACAAAGTGCCATCTCATTATCTTCACAATTAGAGAGGACATCCTTGACATCTCTGTTGGTAGGTTTTCCCCTGAAGTATTCTTTGATGGCTCTCCCACATTCCACCATGCTGAGTTCCAAGCTACGAAGCACATTGATGTCTGTGAGTAACTCAAAATGTGCATATATGCACATTTGAGTGAAAAGAAAAGGCCATTTGCTTCTCATATTTTCAATGTCAGGTGGTGGAAGTTCATTTATATGACGACGTTGTAGGCAGAATGTGAGCTCCATTTGATTTTTGACCTCTGCTCTTTCAACTCCACCTGCACCCTCCTGCCTGTAAATCTCCACCAGTCTTTGGCGGTTCTGCTCCACAGTCTCATTAGTTTCTTCTGGAGGGAGCTCTGGCTGAAATCTTGTACATCCATAAGTGTCGGTTGGCCCCCTCTTGTATGTAGAACTGGATCTAGAGGCTCGGTGGTGTGCATAGTTTCCGCCACGGTTCACATTTTCAATGCGGTTTTTCACTTGAATCAGAAGTGATGTATAACCGCAACCCAAAAGTGACCAGTCTGCGGTCATATCAGCAAAACTCTTTGGGTACTGCCTGATGATATTTCGAATTACAGTGAGACACTGTGAGCGAGTGGGGTTAGCCTCATACCTCCTCATTTCATCTACGAGTACTCGTACCATCTGGCGTCGCTCCATTGGTTTAGGTCTCTTGCCGCTTAGAATTGCAGAACGTATTTCTTGTGGCATTTGTTCCCAAGGGACCTGGAATGTTTCTGGCCATGTTTTCAGTACTTGAAATGTGGAAGCTCTGTTGCTTGAATCTCTGTTTCCTGCCTGGCTTGACAATAATGCAATGGCCAACAGCTGTGAAGGGCTAGAATTAGGAGTGCCTGATGATGTCGATCGAGACTCAGAGACTGACAAAGCACTACTCAGTGGTGAAGAGGTTGGAATAACTTGCAGATCCAACGTAACTATCTCCGTCTCTAAAAAAAACCAAAATAAACAAAGAAAGATTTAGGGTACATCGCTAATAAGTTATTACAGTGTCACTGCAGACATTTGGCAAAATGTGGATTGGCCTTGTTTCTTTCAAATTACCTAAAGAAAACAAAAAAACTTAGTCTATGTTTAAAAAACACTTAGTTATCTTATATTAGGGATGTCTGAAAAGCTTAACATGTTTTGCACCTGTATTTTTACTAACATTCTTACAGAAATGTGTATTGGTATTGGCCGATATGGGTGGGAAAATGTGGGGTCTTGACTGTTAAAAAGGGTGTCCAGTCCCCATGAATCAGTTTTTCGTACTTTTTGAATTGGCAACATGATTACAACATGATTGACGTTAACTCTGAGGCACTCCCAGATGACATAAATCTGCTTTGCTACTGTGATTGATCAAAACGTTTTCAGTTTGGCATAGAACTTACATCAGTGAATCAGTTGAGGACCAGTTTGTGTCCAGACCTCTATAAATTACCTAAGTGCTAAAGACAGAGAGTGAGAGCATTTTTGTAGTAACTGATAACTGTAAAAGTGTTGTCCAACACCAAGTACTGATCTGATCTATAATAAGTAACAACAATAAGCAACAACAATATGATAAAATATGAAGAAAAACCTTTTTATGAAAATAATTTCACAAAATAAACTCTGTATGGTAACTGTTAATGTTACTCAATGTGGCTCCTGGTATCAGAATGTTTCTGGGTAAATTATATACCAGTTCTCTATACGTGTACCCTATTTTAGTACTGATTTGCCTGATACCAGATACTTGCAGTATTGGTGCATCTCTTGGTGCATCCCTACTTAAATGCCACACTGAATTAAACATACATTTACTAATTTAAATGCATCCTGGAGTTTTCGGCACTGAATTACAGGTAACAGATCAACAATGTCTTCCTGCTGTACATATTTCAAATCGTCTTTTGACTCCAAGCCAGAGCTCTGAAGTTTAGAAAGTATTTGCCAATGGGTCTCTTCAGGGAGATTTGGCAAAGTCTTGCCGATTATCTCCTTGATTTCTTCACTCAAGTTAGCCATTATTCTAGAATAAAGGGATAGAATGGTGAAGAATTATCATTGATGTGCCATGGACAGTGTACTCAGGCAAGGGGTAGTAATCCTCCTGATTAACACAACAGTAGCTTCTCTGCATCAGTGTAAGGCGATAGACACCACTGTCAGGAATACGCATGGCATGATACTGTTCAGCAATAAGATACTTGAACTGGGGGACTAGTTCTATTTCTGCTCTGTTTAAAAACACATTGGATCCTTCGATTTTGACTGGTCGTTTACTGAACATCATGCATACTGTTTTTTTTGCATTTAACTGTAAGCTAATGTTGTTCAGCCAGTGTTGAACCTTGTCCAAAGCATTTGAGAGACAGGATGAGATCATTTCAGTGTTTTTCCCATGTACAAAGATGACCGCATCATCGGCATACATTTGCACATTCAACTCAGGACATACATTAGGCAAGTCATAAATGTACAGAGAAAACAGTAATGGTCCAAGAATGGAACCTTGTGGAACCCCAACAGGGTTCACAAGGTAGGGGGATTTGACTCCGTTGACCAAAACATACTGTTTTCTGTTCGATAAGTAAGACTTAACCCACTGTATTGAATCTGCCGAAAAATTGAAATACGTCAGCTTTGTAAGGAGCACTTGGTGGTCAACTGTGTCAAAAGCCTTCCTGAGATCAAGGAAGACAGCACCTACATATGGGCTCGTGTCCAACATACATTTAACCTTTTCCACAAAGACACTATTAGCTGTCTCAGTGGAGTGGTGAGCACGAAAACCAAACTGCATTGGGTGGAGTGGAGCAAAACCTTTGTCTAAATGTTTGGTGATTAGTTTTTTGATTAGATTTCTCAGCTACCTAATGGCGCATTTCCACTACACGGTCGGCCTCGGCCACACTCGGTACGGCTTGGCCGCGTTGGGCCTTAACAGGGCCGACTCACTTCATGCTGCGCTTCCATTACAGTTTAGGAACTGGGGTAGTTACTATAGTAACGCAGTGTAGGCGGAGCCGTGACGTCATCTTCAATGAGAAATCCAGAAACACAACACAGCCGTTAGCTGTTAGCACTCAGAGCTCACAGCTCCTTATATATGTTCAGAAACTCGACAAAAGTTAAACAAGTACACACCACAGACTGCCTGTGTCATGGTGAATACAGTCGCTGCTTTATTTATGTCTGTATAGGCCGTTGTTGTGAGTGTGGACGGTCGGGGCATATACTGCGTTAGCTTAGCCAATCTCCATCTAGAAAAACACGAATTTTAAAAGGTTTTTCGCCTGCCGTCTGTCTGCAGACTTGACAAAGCATTAATTCATGGTTTTTACTAACCGGTATCAGTATGTTGTTACTTCGGCATCATTTTGAAACGTGTATTACAATTAAATCACGGTCAAATATGTCCATCTTGTTGTAGTTCTAGCCCTCTTGCCAGCGCTCCTCTCTCTAGTTTAGCATACTCAGCCCGACTCAGCCCTGTTTGTTGGCCCCGATAGAACCACAATTTTCTAGGGCCAGAAAAGAGGTGAAAAAGTGGCCCCGCGCCGTGCCGCGCCGGTAATTGGCCTAGTGGAAGCACAACCAAAAAAGGGGACGGCACGACACGGCACGCTTAAAGCGAGCTCCGCGCTGCAGTGGAACTGCGCCATTAGAGACACAGGGGAGGATGCTGATTGGTCTGTAATTGGACATTATTGCCTTATTCCAGGATGATGGAACTTCCCTCATGCTGATAGATTGATTTACTAACATAGTAATTGGTTGTATTAGACCGTCGATATGTGTTTTTATAAAGTTGGTGTCTAAATCATCTGCATCCCTAGCCTTAGAACCTCTTAACCCTAAGATTATATGTTTTACCTCAACCTCTGTGATTTCCTCCAGGTCAAAAACGGGGTGTGTATCCACAGTCGGGCTAGGTGAGACCTCAGATGGCGGGAAGAGCTTTGTAATGTCCAGAGCACTATTTATGAAATACCAGAGGTGGGACCAAGTCATTGTTTTGCAAGTCCGAGTCAAGTCTCAAGTCTTTGCGCTCAAGTCCGAGTCAAGTCTCAAGTCTTTGCGCTCAAGTCCAAGTCAAGTCTCAAGTCAGGATGGGAAAGTTCAAGTCAAGTCCAAGTCCTAAACTTTGACAAAACGAGTCTTAAACAAGTCCTTATGTGCTTTTCAACAAATGTAATGACATCGATCAACAGAATAATACTTAATAATCAAACTGCTCTTTATTAGTCACATTAATAATTTAATAATCCATTATCTCTCTGCTGGTAAAGTAACGTGTTTTTCTTCTATTGTAAGAGGGATCAGTAAGGTAAGGTTACCGTGACGGTTTGATTCAGAAGGAGTTTAATGTATAAGATCCCTGATGTTGAGGTGACCAGAATGTTTATTTCCACTGTGTACAGCATGTTATAAGGGACCCACAATCTATCTTTATGCAAGGGATAATGTGCAGTGAGGCCTCTCTATGGGGAAAAGAACACCTGAATCTAGATCTCTCTGCAGGTGGTACTTTAACTGTATTTTGATGCTAATACTTTTGTACTTTTACTTGTAACATTTTGAATGCAGGATCTTTTATTGTAACCAAGTATTCCTACACTCTGGTACTGTTACTCAAGTACAAGATCTGAACTTCTCCCACCTCTGGCAATAAATCCTGAGTGGTTACCAAAAAAAAAACCCTGCTCTGAAGGTTATTTTCATTTTACAAATCCTGCACTCAGCTTTGCTTTCTCCAATATCATTGAAATGCAGCCAGAAGCTGCTCCTTTTTTCGGTTTTCGCAAATTTCTTGACTTCTTCCGACGCGCTTGCATTTAAATCCGGCTCCCCGTCTCCCCGTCGCTCTGTGTATCTGGCCTGTACCACTACACCTGCTGTCTTTGGAGCGTCTGCCCCCCACCCTTCTTTCACATAATGGTATGATCCTAGTGTGTCCTCGCATATGATTGGCCGCATGGTGGCTCAGCAAAATAAAGTCCCGCCCCTGCCTGCATGGATTCTCAGCAAGAGTTGCAGCGGCTGAAGATTCTGCTCTCCCCGACGGGAGTCTGCTCTTCAAGCGGCATCTCGCGATCGGCGTGTTGGAGACCCCTGAATTAAATTATCAAGTCACCTCAAGTCAGAAGGCTCAAGTCCAAGTCAAGTCCCGAGTCATTGGTGTTCAAGTCCAAGTCGAGTCGCAAGTGTTTTGTGATTTTGTCAAGTCGAGTCCAAAGTCATCAAATTGGTAACTCGAGTCTGACTCGAGTCCAAGTCATGTGACTCGAGTCCACACCTCTGTGAAATACTAATTTAGAGAGTTGGCCAACACTGCAGGGTCTTTTATCAGGGCATCATTGATTTTTAATTCTAGTACATTATTTTCCTGTTTGGTATGTTTACCCAGGGGCGTCGCCTGGACCTGAAAACATTCGGGGCTTAGCCCACAGTGGCGGCGGCACTACAGTGGCATTTTTTACTGCAACACTCCCCACACGCACACACACAGTACACCCGCGACTGTTACAATGAAGGCTCGATAATCAGCTCACGGCATATAGGTAGGGGTAAAGTGGTATTTTTTTATGAGTGGGGGGCGGACCTCACCTCCTCTAGGGGGGTCCGGGGGGATGCTCCCCCGGGAAGATTTTTTTTTAAATATTGAAGTTAAATGCATCAATCTGGTGCACTTTGAGAGCAAAATTAAGAGATCTATGGATACCTCTCTCAACACCCATATGAAGCAGAACTGTAAACAGATGTACTTTTTCTTTATGGATATTTTACTAATCACTCCCCTTTTAAACTCTATTCTTGTTTTACTGCCATATAGTATTTCATAACTGTTTTTCCTTTATTCTCTTATTTTTTTTATAACTATAATGATCATATGAAGGTGTGCCGCGGAAATAATCTTTTGAATAATTTGTGACCAAACCGTTTGAGACCCACTGAGATAACTTAGACTAAAGTTAAGTATCTAAACACTCAGCCTTTAGCTCACCTGAGTCTCTCAGTCTGAGAGGAGAGGACTCTCCTCCAGCTTGTTGTGGAACAAACAACTCCTTATGTCCGTTAGTGCAGCTAGCTAACCAGATGCTAACAACACGGTCCCTGCTGGCACCGGTCCCTGCTGGCACCGGTCCCTCCCTCCCCCTCTCTCCCTCTCTATCACACTAATGGCGCATTTCCACTACACGGCCTCGCTCGGTATGGCTAGGCCTCGTTAGGACTGGCTCACTTTATGGCGCATTTCCATTACAGTTTAGGAACTGGGGTAGTATCTATAGTAACGCAGTGTAGGCGGAGCCGTGACGTCATCTTCAATGAGAACCCCAGAAAAACAACACAGCCGTTAGCTGTTAGCACTCAGAGCTCCTCATATATGTTCAGAAACTAGACAAAAGTTAAACAAGTACAAACCACAGACTGCCTGTGTCATGGCGAATACAGTCGCTGCTTTATTTATGTCTGTATAGGCCGTTGTTGTGAGTGTGGACGGTCGGAGCATATACTGCGTTAGCTTAGTTTAGAAAACACGCATTTTAAAAGGTTTTTCGCCTGCCGTCTGTCTGCAGACTTGTCAAAGCATTAATTAATGGTTTTTACTAACCGGTATCAGTATGTTGTTACTTCGGCATCATTTTGAAACGTGTATTACAATTAAATCACGGTCAAATATGTCCATCTTGTTGTAGTTGTAGCCCCCTTGCCAGCGATTCTCTCTCTAGTTTAGCATACTCAGCCCGACTCAGCCTCGTTGTCTCTGGCCCTAGAACCACGATTTTATGAGGCCAGAAAAACTGTGAATTAGGACCCGCCGGCCGGCCAAGTGGAAACGCAACCAAAAACGGGCCGCTGACGTCACAGCCCTCTTAAACCGTGCTCCGCGCTGTAGTGGAAACGCGCCATAAATGCGCTATTGGCACACACACACAGAGCCGAGCTTGAATGACACAAGCACACGTTTATTTCCATGCAACTCTCTGATTGGTCTGGTGTCATGCCTCTGCATTCACTGAACACGGGAAATTACAGTGCTGCCGTCCTCTCGTGTCATGATGAGGTTCACGTAAAGCACGGTTAATGTATTATATTATTGAGGGAGAATTGTCCGGGGCTACAGAAAAAACATTCGGGGCTAAAGCCCCGGATGCCCAGGCCAGGCGACGCCACTGTGTTTACCTAATAGTTTATTTAAGATTTGCCAAACTTTTTTACCGTTACCTTTCGCACCTTCAATTATATTGATGAAAAAGTTTGCTTTGGCCTGTCTTATTGTTTGTGTTACCTTGTTACGAGCATGAGTGAATTTCTGTCTGTCAGTGGATAGTCCGGATTTCAAGCTCTGCTTTAATAGTTGGTCTCTAGATTTCATTAAATTCCTGCACTGTAGATTCAGCCAGGGAAGATTATGTTCCTTCCTATCCCTAACTGACCCTCTCCTTGAGAAGGAAGACATTGTATCATTAATTTGAGATATAAACAGATCACTGTTTTCACCAATATCTTCAGAGGACAGAGTGTCCCCCCAATTAATCATTTTCACTGCACCCATAAAATGTTGTTGCAGATTTTTGGGGATGAAGCGTGAACCCAAGGCAGGGGTTTTATGTGTGGCCATGAACCTTTTTTTTGTGAGTTTCCTGGCAAAAATACTTTCTATGTTTCCTACTTATGTGTGAAGTGAATGTGGATACAACTGTAACGGAGCTTATACACGGCGGCGTGCGTTGAAGCTTGCCGGTGGTGTGTCTGACCCTCGACCAACAACCAATCACATGAATCTCCCGCCCCGGACACACAAGCACGCGGTTAGATTGGCTAGAGCTTGTACTGGCATATGATTCGATTGGCTGACGCTCCCGTCGAAGCTTCAAAAGTAGAACATTGCTCTACTTTTGAAGCGAGCTACGCTTTGCTCCCACAATGCAGTTCGGCGAAGCGTGACGTCACCCCATTCAAAGTGAATGGGCAGAAGCGTTGAAGCTTCAACGCACGCCGCCGTGTGTAAGCTCCGTAAAGCTCTTGCCACAGTGCCTATGAGGACAAGCAACTGTTTTCCCCTCTCTGATGTCAGTGTTTCCCATACATCGATTCATTTGTGGCGGGCCGCCACAATTAAATATCGTCCGCCACAAATAAATCACATTTTTTATGGATAATATATTTCATTGTAGAGCGCAGCTCATTTACCCGCTCAGCCCCTCTTTGCGCGCTCTTTGCTCTCAACGGCCCCTGAGCCCTGCCCGCACTTTTGTGCAAGACATTTCTGAAGTTGGAAACCAGATGCTGCGAGCCGGAGAATCACTTCACGAAAGATCTTTGTATGGACACGAAAATAAGAAGACTTCACGAATGGTTGGTATATGCATACATTTGTCCAAAACGGATGTATTCAAGTTAACTCTGATAAGTTAGTCTCTCTGTTCGTATCACGCTGTAAATCCGCTGTAAATCCGCTGTAAATCCGCTGTAAATCGCAGAAACCCAGCTCTTCAAATAAGTTATTAGCTAGCAAGCATGAAAGGAGCCTAGCTAGCTAGTAGCTAGCTAGGCTCGCTGTGTAACATTATAGCACTCCTAACGTTAGTCAACTACCGACTGCACTAACGTTAATTCTTTAACTCTGACGCTGAATGATGTTTGCTCCCTCAATCCAGATGAATATAGAAAAATATTTTCAGACTCAGAGGCAGAAAAGGGCTCGTCCTGAGGAGGATCAAAGACAGCCTGGAACAGAGGTATTAGCAAGAGTACCTAGCTAGAAACACACGTTGGTGGGACACACGTGGGAAAGCTGAACAGTCCGACCAGTGTGATTAGCTATCCAATTAATTTGTTTGAAATATTTCCAGGCTTCAACCATGCAGTTTCAACATCATCACACAGATCGATTTTTCCCCAATCAAAACCAAACAGTGTAGCAGCAAGAGAGGGTCAGGGAGCTTTAGGAAGGTCCAGCCAACATGCTGCTGTGGCAGAGCCAGCTAGCTCAGAAGCAGCAGGTGAGATTGACAGCAAACAAAGAGAGATATAGAAGCAGGTCAGGTGGTCAGAAAACCAGATTTCTGAGGCATCATTTCTATTCTTCTGTGCCTCATTTCTGTAATTTTGTGCCTTGTAGACAAGACATCAGCAAGCAGCAAGCACAGACGCACTGGATTTGATCCAGAGTGGCTGAATATGCCTCCATTTAAGCCATGGCTATACCACACACACAGCATGGTAAATGTAATATCTGCATAATTTGTGCTATGATTCATGAATAAATAATCAGACATGTTTTTATTTCTCGTTTTCTTTCTCGTCTTCTTCTTGCCTATATTATTTAAAGATTACAAATATATACATATCAAAAAATAATAAATTATTAGTTATATGTGTGGCTATTTAGCAAATATGATAACTGATTGCTCTACTTTTTAGGGATGTTCTGTCGACTGTGCAGGCACCACAAGCCTGCAATTAAGAAAGAACGTGGCGGGCAAAGAGGCCTTTTGTTGAGGTTGGAGCTGTGACGTTTAGAAAAGATTACTTGGACCGGCACATTGCTACGGAGCACCATCAGGACAGCATCAGATGTCAGGCATCTCTTGCATCTGGTAGGTTCCAATTTCAACAACAGGTATAAAATAATATAACTTGAGTAATACTTTTCTTATTTATTTTAATATTTTGTAATTTACAGGCATCTCAGTGATGAACTCCTTTGAGCCCACTATTGTTTTGGAGCATGAGGTAATCACACGAACTACCCCAAGCTTTTGAGCTTGGCTGAGCCTCTAGGGTGTGACTATTTCAGGAAATGAAAGGTAAAAGGTCACCTAGCCATTATTTAAGATTAAATTCAATCTTTACATTAAAGGAGCAGGAGGTGGCTGTTGATTTTCGGCTGAACTTTAAAAGAAATAGTTTAAACGAATTCGACAATGCCCTCCCCAATCAGAATGCCTCCAAAGCCAATTAACAATGCGTGTTCATACGGCAGTTTGACAGCTAGGCCATTCCAATCAACTTGGTGATGCGATTCATTGGATGTTTGGTTTTCGCTCCTGTCCCTTCCACAGACTACGGATGTTTTTCATTTCTGTGTCAAACGTCTTATTTGTTTGATTACTATCGATTACTGTCAAGATATAATGAGAAATGAAACATTCTGCCATAAATCGGCGGCCGCCTCCTGCTCCTTTAATGAAAATGTTTACCAAATTACAAAGTCCTTATTTTCCTCCCTTTTCCCTATGTCAAGATTGACCAGAGGAATAATTATAGGTTGTATCATCGACGAGATGCTTGAGATCCTAGCACAAGTCGTTGAGGAGCCCATTCTCATCGAGATGAAATCATCGCAGGCAATTAGCCTGGAAGTCGATGAGAGCACAGATTAATTAATTAATTAATGTCAATTATCAGGCAACTTCATGTGCATGTCCGGTATGGGAACATTTATTTGGTTTGATGTCAGAATCCCATTAATCCTGGGTCATGAACTGTGAATACTAAATACTTGCCTATGCTTTTTCTCAGATACCTGGATAAGGAGGGATAAGGAATTGTGGACCTGGTCCCTATTGCCGATGGCAAAGCAAACACTGTCGTGACCGCCATCAAGGATGTCATGCTGAAGAAGGGCCTCCCAACAGAGAAACTCTATGGACTCGGGACAGACGGGGCAGCCGTTATGACGGGTAATTATTTTACGCCCATGTGAGATTATGTTGTATCCCATGTTTGTCACTAAATCATTTTATTTAAATTCATATTATACCCGAATAGGTAAAGGGGCCTTTGGCTTTTCTTGCCGGGGGGGGGAATTCTGTGGGAAACACTGGATGTGTATTTTCAAATGAGAGTAAAAGGCCTTCAGGTTCTCACACCTTGCACTGCAGAAGTCAACATGACATGTTAGTTCAACTACATCACACAACCTAGGCATGAACACACATTTGTCATGTCTGTAAGTGTGACACTTAAAAGAAAAGTTTTGAAAAGTCTGACTGCAATCTGGCAAAACACACTTATAAGTTAAATTCAGTGTATTTTTAAGAATTGTAATGTGTCAAAAAGACAAATACATCTGATTGACAGAGAGCTGTGACACTGGAAGTTGGTCAACTTTTCAAGTAAAGGCGTGGACTGGCCATCCAAACGAGGTGTCGATGTCGGTCTTTGCAGCTTGGTGTGGAAGTTAGTAAGCACACAGACTTTTCTCAGTAGATTTCCCTTTTTTTCAGTGCAGCACAGTGCAAGTGTCAACCTGTCCCTTTTCTTTATGACAAAATATAGCAAAAGAATAAAGGAAAAAGGAGGGAATGACATCATTACACCAATTAATAAGCCAATATCGTGGCACAATTATGACTACAGACCTGACAGGGGAACATGTTTGCTGCCAATGCGGGACAAACATTAAGGAGCCTACACAATTGCAAGAGTTTTAGGCTGGAGCCACACGAGGACGATAACGCAAACGGACCGAAATCGTTATCAAAAAAGTATTCCGTCCACACGCAACGGGCACCAGAAACGTGTCCGTTCACATGAGACCGCTCGAAAGCGCTGGAGACGCTGTAGTACATATGCCAGGCCTGTAAGTGGCACTGTACTTCAGCACGAGACCGCTCGAAAGCGCTGGAGACGTTGTAGTACATATGCCGGGCCTGTAAGTGGCGCTGTACTTCGGCCACAAAATACACCAAAAGCAGCGAAGAAGACTTCTGGCGCATGCATGGTTGCCATGGCTGCCCTTCTGTTTATTCTCCGCGCTGGATTTAGCAGCAGAGGTGGGGTTTCGCCGGTCAGCATGTCCGTTCAAGTTTAAATCTTCCGGACAAAATTTGAAAAGTGCCGGTCAATGGTCTTCTTTGTTATTTATTGAGCTTTAAAACAAATGAATAACGACTCTATATAATAATATAAGAATAATACACAGAGGACGGAGCCTCTCTTTTCCTCCCCCTCTCCTGACAGCCCGTCAGTATCCGTGGTCTCATGCAGCTGGCTGATCCAGTAATGAGTGACCCGACAGTAAAAATAAACATATTTATAACTAGTTTAGGTAGTTTGAGAGGTAATTAAAATAGCTAAGGGTGATGATCTAACTTGAAGTGTGCGTTTTGTTCCGCTCATCGCTCCATCACAGCGGGCGGAGCGGCGTGTCTCCTCTCCTGTCTGATTAGACTTCACTCGCGTTTATGTCCATATCGATCAAATCTAGCTGGAAGCTCCTGCTGGGTGCACTGTCCTGCGAGATACCGGGACCTGGCTCGAAACACTATTGCGTCATCGTTATCAGGAAATTATCGTATAGGCGTAAACACGGAGCCGTTTGCCCCCCCAGAGCGTTTCGTTCGCATATCTACCCACCTTGGGACCCGTTATCGTTATATGCGTTTCCATGTCGGCCTTGTGTGGCCGAACCGTCTATCTGATAGAGAACTGTAGCAGATACGACCGTTATCTTCCTCGTGTGGCTGCAGCCTTAGTCCAGATTGTCAATTGCATTTCATCAACATTCAAAATTTGCATTAATACTAACCAAATGCATAATGAAACACTGCTCACTGCTGCTGCTTGCCTCTGTCTGTGTCTGCGTTCTTCGCACCTGCCTGTAATCTGAGAAGGTCCCGCCTCTCTGGCTGGCTGAAGCCCGGAAAATCTTGTTGTGTTGATTGACACTTCAGTAATAGCCTATCAGATAGCGCTGTGGGCGGGACATTGCTCGTGAACAGTGGTGACTGCAGCCAGAGAAACGGCCGCATCAGAGCCAAAGTTGTATCGGCAATTTGATTTAAAAAAAGGCTGATACCGATAATCTGTAAAATGCGGAATATCGGCCTCGATAATCGGCCAGGCCGATAATCGGTCGACCCCTAATTCCAACCATCAAGTTTGTTTAGTGTTTTTTCGTTGCATTTGCAGCTATTAACAAGGGGCAAAGATATCAGCTAGCTAGCTAAAACCGCTAACGTTACAGCTAACCAATCTTAAGAAAATTCACAGATGATCCAAAACGGTTAGCATTTGATAAAACACGGTGACTCTGAAATGCACGGAAATATAAATGTTTGAGCTATTCAAAGAAGCCTCATAAGTGACATTTTAAAATCACACACTCCCTAGCTAACTTTAGACAGCTTGCTGGCTGAGCATCAGTTGGATTTCAAACATTGTTTGTGGTAATGCTAGAATGAATAATATAGCCTACTGACGAGGAAAATAAGATTGTTTTTAATCACCGTCGAATTTGTAGATGCACAACCCGATCGATGCAGAACTTCTTGTTGATCCGCACATGTCCTCCGAAATGCGTCCTTCTTTGGAAAAGCTGCTCTCCTAATGACGTTTCTTATCCAGCCGAAATATTACGGCCAATTTCCCAAAAATACTATTGTGTACTGTAATTTAAAACATTAGCATACTGTTTAGGGTCTGTTACGGCCACAGCTTCTACACAGCTGTAGTGGCTCGTAAACATGAAAATAGACGCAACAACCAGTATAATTAGTATCGACCATTTATTTTTATTGAGCCGTCTTCTTACAACAAGCCAATCTAGAAATGAAAAAGGTCTGGAGGACTGGCCAAAAAGAACAAAAGGATGGAGGGAGTCCGAGCCAGCCACACCATGGGCCGTAGGACCCAGAGCCCCCCCCCCCTAACTAAAAGTCAGGCGTATACCCTAAGGAAATAAAGAAAGCCGCGAAAACTGGACTACCAGTTCCTCCAGGCTAAAAATAATCAAGACCAAAAGAGACAGTATCGCTCAAGCCCAACTACACAATGGGGTCTTCAGAAGAGAGTGTTTTCCAGCGTCAGAAAGGGAGAGAGAAAGAAGACAAGGAGGGGAGCACGTAACACCACCACCCCGAGTTAGTGATTTCTTATTTTTGTTCTTTTAACAAAATAATCACAACAATCAATTTTGAGTTGACAGACGCGCTCACGACTACGTTTGTCTTTTACGACCACCCAGGGCCACACACAGAATAGGCAAATACCACAAAAATAAACACTTGCATCAACCGCTACAGTATCTATAAGCGCGACAATGCATCGGCCAACACATTGTCTTTGCCACAAATGTGTTTAACCTCAACATTGAAGGCTTGCATGAAAATACTCCACTGCATCAACCTTTGATTTGTGTTATGCATCCTCTGCAAAAACATGAGGGGATTGTGATCAGTAAGAATAGTCACAGGAATGTTTGATGACCCATAAAGTGATTCAAAGCCAGAACCATAGCGAGTGCCTCCTTTTCGATGGTGGAATACATCCGCTGGTGGTAATTGAACTTTTTGGAGAAGTATGACACAGGGTGCTCCACTCCATCATCACTATCCTGCAGCAAGACAGCTCCGGCTCAAAGTTTGGCGCTACAAGCGCAGGAGCATCAGTTATCAGAGTTTTAATTTGCTGGAAAGCATGTTGACAGCGCTCAGACCACACAAATGGAACTTTCGGGCTTAACAGATTAGTTAGAGGTGCAGCAACAGCTGAGAAGTTTTTACAAAAACCTCTGTAGTACCCAGTCATCCCAAGGAAGCAGCGCAGGTCACGTCTGGAACCCGGAGCAGGGAATGCCAGGATTGCCTCCACCTTGGACTGGACCGGACGCACTTCCCCGTTGCCAACCACCTTCCCTAGATAGACCACTGTTGCTTGACCAAAGTCACATTTTGCTAGGTTAGTTCGCCCTTCGCAACTGCTCGAACACCTCCCCCAACTGCTCCATGTGACAACAATGTCATCTAAGTATCCTGACAGACCAGACAGCACAATATTAACCAGCCGTTGAAAAGTTGCAGGCGCATGGCGCATCCCGAACGCCACGAAAGTGTACTGTAAAAAATCATCTGGCGTTACAAATGCTGAAATTTCCTTAGCGCGGTCAGTTAGCGGAACTTGCCAATATCCTTTCAGCAAGTCTATCTTTGTGACAAACAAGGCACTGCCAACCCGGTCAACACAATCTTCCATCCTGGGAAAAGGATAACTGTCGGGTTTCATCACGCTGTTTACCTTCCGGAAGTCTGTACAAAACCGATCGGACTTATCAACAAGTAAGCAAGGAGAACTCCATGGGCTCGAACCGGGCTCAGCAATCCCGTTTTCAAGCATGTAATCAACCTCCTTCTTAAATCGACGGCGTTTATCAGGGTTTACACGATATGCGTGTTATTTAATCGGCGGTGAGTCACCTATATCAATATCGTGCTCCAGAATGGTTGTACAGGAAGGTACGTCAGAAAACAGTTGTCTGTTAGAAACTATCAGTTAAACTACATCTGCACGCTGCACATCAGGCAAGTGTGCTAGATGAGACTCAATATTCATGTTGCGGGTCTCAGCGCGAGCCACAACAGCTGTGTAGAAGCTGTGGCTGTAACATATGGGGACTCGTCCGGGATGGGATACAACGGACCAGGCGGGACCGTTTGGTTCGGCTTCCCTGCAACCTGGCACACATGGAACATCTTACAATAACGCACCACATCCTTCTTCAGACCAGGACAGAAGAAGTGGCGCAACACCCATGTGTCGTAAGTTTTATTAATACCAAGGTGGCCAGCAAGCTGATGATCATGAGCCAAACTTAAGATGTCACAGCGATATTTCAAAGGGACCACCACCTGCGTTATCACACTCCAGTCACAGGGTTCTTACACCTTTTCCAAAGTCAAATTCAAGCACTTTTCAAGCATTTTCAAGGTGCATTTTCAAGCTTTTCAAGCATCTTACAGCTGTTGTAAATTACATATTTATATACACATACTTATACTCAAATGATTATTTCCCTACCTCACATTAAATCAGATGTTCTTTATGCTATAAACAACCAAATGTGTGTTTCATAATAGCATTCTACATGAGGATGAAAAATTAAAAATGTTAGAAAAGAAAACTAAGTTTAATATTTCAAAATGAGTGACCCATCTGTACGTAGACTGGGCATCCCATATAACCTGGCTGAGCCAATATAAAACAATCAGCCAAATAACTTTTCAATATATTATTGATTACTATTTTTGAGGTACTTTTAGGTTGGCAGTAAACACAAGTCAGAGGTAAATGGTGTACTTTGACTCCACTACATGTATTTAATACCTTTAGTTACTTTACAGATGTGGATGAATGATGTGAAATATAATCAAGTGTTAAATCAGACTTTAGTTCCACCTGGAGTAAATTCACAAGCTACTCTGTGTATACAAAGTCATTCAAACTAGCTGCAACTTTACCAGCTTTGATAACACTTTAATGATCAATCATTATAAAACATATCATATACAATTATTAGGGATGCTCCGATCGCCAATTTTGGGGCCGATCGCCGGAATCAGTATCGGCCGATACCGCTCTCTTTTCCTCTCTTTTCCTCTCTCTCTCTCCTGACAGCCCGTCAGTATCTCCTGCAGCTCACTGATCCAGTAATGAGCGACCCGACAGTGAAGAATAAATATATTTATAACTAGTTTAGCTAGTTCCAGAGGTAGATAAAATAGCTAAGTGTGTTAGGTCTAACTCTTAATGTGTGTTCTGCTCCGCTCACCGGTCCGTCACAGCGGGTGGAGCTGCAGGATTTCTGCTTCACACACGTTGCATACCGCTATTTTATTGTCATTTTCGGACACTTAAAATACTGCCAGACTAGTGAAGCCATTTTGGCGAGCTTGTTTTGCCGCGCACAGAGAAAAGTGTCATGTATTTTACATGCAACGATAGCCTAATCTAAAATGCTCTCCTATGGCGTACCTTTCGTGTGGTGTGTGGCTCGTCAGCGCAGACTCTCGCATCGTTATTGTTGCACACTTTGCAGGAGGCTACTCTTGGGCTTCGCTTGACCCTCGTCTTAGCCATGGCTTGTATTTGTCTTCTGCTAGCCAACGCTCGTTGAAACGGCAACCTCCTGGCATACTGTCATCTATCACTCTCATCAGAATGCCCAGGTCACACGCGTAACAAAAACACTTGCCGGTCACGCGCAAAGCGCGGGAAGGCCCGAGCGGAGCTGTTTTATGTAAAAGCGAAGCAATTAAGCGCGCTCCGACTTCTTTATTTTCTTTTAATCTAAAAAGCGAAGTAAAGCATTTACAATTTCAAGCACTTTATCCCAAATTCAAGCACCATTCCCAAAATTCAAGCACTTTTCAAACCTTGAAAACACCTCGTACAATTTCAAGCATTTTCAAGGATTTCCAGCACCCGTACGCACCCTGCAGTCATCACCTGGTGATGCAACGAGCGGTGTCCATTTACGCATGAGCACCCAGTCTTTAACAAAGTACCCCCGAGGGCCAGACACACCTTCCGATACCGCGTCCTCCAGCAACGACAATTCTGCATCCGCTTTCTGGTCACACACCAGCTGCTGACGTGCCACAGGAACAGCACCGAGGCTTACCATACCACCTTTCCCACCCTCACGCCACAGGGGAGGGTCACTGCCTGGTATGTCTAATTATGTAGCCATAAAACTGTCAGACAGATAAACATCATCGCTAACCTCAACTCTAAATTTTTATTTGGCGCGGGTGACTGCACCGGCGGAAAATACTAGAGAGTACTCTCGGACCAACTTATCTGGATACTCCACCACAGGAACCGCAGTCACATCCGGCTTAACGAGCACTTTGCCACCAGCTAAATCATTCCCCAAGATCAGATCTACCCCCTCAATGGGAAAACATGGCCGAACCCCTACAATAACTGGACCTGTGACTAGATCTGACTCAAGGTGAAGTCAGATCACGAACACCGGAATCCACAGCAGACTCCTCCGAGAGGGGCAACAGACCACTCACGATAAAAGATTGTGACGCTGCTGTATCCCTCAAAATGGTTACTGGAACCCTGATGCTCTTCCCAGGTAAAGACACCACTCCCCCCATGAGAAATGGAGCAAAAACGTCCAGTTCTGACTTGGGAGGTTCTGGTTTTTAGAAGTTTTCACAAAGGCGAATGACTTTACAGGCTTCTTCTCATCGCTTAAAGCATAAGAATTGGCAACAATATGACCTTTTTTCTTGCAGAAGAAACACACTGGGCTATCCTTAGTTCCCCAATTCACATCTCTCGGCTTTTCCTCCGCACTTCCTGACATACTGGCCTGCAATGGCACGTTAGTGGAACCTGGGCTTTCCCTGACTTTGTTGTCACCAACCCGGGCCTGCGCCCTATACCTCTCACTGTAAACAGACTTGTGAGTAAGAACATACTCGTCAGCCAAAACCGCAGCATCAGACAGTTTCACAGGTTTTTGCTCATTAAGGTATGTGGCTACTCTTTCAGGTAAACCGTTTTTAAACTCTTCCATAAGTACCAATGTTTTCAGGTCCTCTAAAGATTTTACCCCTTTTGACGAGCACCATCGATCAAATAGTACTTCTTTCTCACGGGCAAATTCCACATAGGCTTGAGAATCATGTTTTTTAAAACTACGAAATCTTTGGCGATATGCCTCTGGCACAAACTCATAGGCGCGTAGTATTGCAGCTTTGACCTGCTCATAATCCAGGCTAATCTCATGAGATAATGCAGCATACACCTCCTGTGCTTTACCCGTGAGTACGCACTGCAGCATAACGGTCCACATGTTCCCAGGCCATTTCAAAGTTGTCGCAACACGTTCGAAAATAATAAAATACGTATCAATGTAAAATCATGAAAAACCGGGATAAACCGAATATATTTACCCACATCAAAATCAAGCGATTGCGCAGACGACAACTGCTTAGCCTGGTGCGACAATGTCGCCAGTTCCAGCTCCTTCTAACGTAGAATACGCTTGGTCTCCTCCTCAAGCTTCCTTATTTCGAGGTTACAGTCAATTTCTTTCTCTTTTATCATTAACTTGCGCATCTCTAGCTCAAGCTCCCTCACTTTCTGAGAGACCACTGTCTCCTCGTCTTTGGGAAAAGAAGCAACGCCCACTTCCTCCGACAACAACCCCTGATCTACCAGTGCAGCCAACAGCTGTTCCTTAAATGATCTGTTTATTGCTGTGTTTACTAATCGGAACGTCAAACCTGTCTGCGATTAGTTCAAGTTGTTGTTTACTACATGTGTCCAACTCGCCCCGAGTCGGATCACTAACAAAATCCTCTAGGTCAAACTCCAGCGTAATTTATTTACGTTAACTCACCCTAAAAAAAAACTAAAAAACAACAACCCCGAAACCAGTTAACTCCAGTACTCTACACTGCAACAAAAAAAAACTTAAATACCTTCGCAAAAGTATCGCTCAAGCTAGGGCTGCACGATATTGGAAAAACTGACATTGCGATTTTTTCCCCCCCTGCGATATATATAGCGATATGAAAACATACAGGAATTAAAGAAAAGACCGTTTTTTTCCCCGCAAACCATCCTTTCTTGAACTTTAATGCTATACAGGCTAGTCTGTTACTACTCTCAAGATGGTCGCAGCGCGAGTAAGCGCATCTCAAGCTCGTCTGTCTGTCGCTGTTAAATTAGCTCTTTAAAGCTTATATGTCATTGATCCACATGATCTGAACTCATGAACATTTGAAGAACTTAAGTACATAGTAAAGCGGCTCATTACGGTCTCTGGATTAGTGTATTTTTTTGCATTTGCAACTATGGAGGGAAACATGTCTCTGCAAACTTTGTGACGCGATTCAGCAGATCAAGACCGACATGCTGACTCACATTGACTCAAAAATGGATCCCATTCAAAGTAGCTTGAGCAGGATACACAATTCCCTGTCTAGTTTGGGAGACCAGAGGCCTGTACTACGAAGCTGGTTCAACTTAACCTGGATATGTTGGAGTTAGCCGGTTGGCCTAAGCCAAAACATACGCGCTGGCGCTAAGCTGTACTACGACGCCGGTTATCAAGTGGATCGCTCAAGCCAGCAGTGTCCTATCTAGTTAGGTGCGCGTTCACATGAAAGGGGTGGTATTTGGAGCATTCGACCAATCTCAAACACGGACAACCGTACTGACAGCGCAGCGTCATACTTCCTGAATGAAAAGTGAACTTTAATATTAGTCAAATATGAAGAAGTTAAACTTTAAACATCCATGTCTTAAACACTTTATCCAGGATAAAAGCCACATAGCTGCACCTGCAAGGTGAATACAGCTGGTAAAAGAAAAAGTGTTTGAATGCGTACATTAACAGGTTTATGAAATCACTGCCCCATCCAAGACACGAGTGGATCTGACTTTAATTAGGAGAATTTGACTCGAGTGTTTCGTCAATTTAATGTGTTGCTTAAAATAATACTTCTGCATACAGTATGTGACACTGAGTGTTGCACGGCCAGATACGGCTCAGCTGACTCAGATAAGGAAATATATGATACATTATGATGTGATATGATATGAATGATAATGGCACACATCGACGTCTGCACTCACAGTGCCGCGGACTGTACTTAATGTTACTCTGATCCGGTTACTTATGTCGTGGCAGATATTTAAGTAAGCTTTCTTAACGCTAATATTATAATAGTCAGATTGCTCTGAAGATGGGAGGGGATATTCTATTCATTTTCACGTTCACACAGTCAGTTGATTTTGGCCGGCTGTCTTTCCTGCAACGGCAGTTTTTCTGTATTTCCTCTCTCCTGTAATATGAATTGATCGCTTTAAACTCCGCACACGGAGCTCTGATTGGTCAGCAGGCGGTGCTTTCACTGAGTTGATCTCTTAGCCTGCCACCTAACCTGCTCCGGAGCAGGTTTGCCGCTCAGCATAAGTTACCATGGAAATCTAGCCTGCTAAAAAGAGAACCAGCGTCGTAGGACCGGAAAGCCCGAGATTTCCCTGAATTTAGCCGGCTAAGCGAAAATCCAGCTTCGTAGTACAGGCCTCAGGTCAATTTGTTAGAACAGCGTGTCGGGGCTAATGAGGACAATGTACAGGAGTGTGTCGCTCGAGTCAAGCAGCTTGAGAAAGACAACTCCTTCCTAATGTCTAAAGTTGAAGACTTGGAGAACCGGAGCCGACGTTCTAACCTTCGCTTCGTAGGAATCCAGGAGTCCGCTGAAGGTAGTGACATTATCGGCTTCATGTCTCGGCTCAACCCGCAGCTCCTGGGGCCGGACGCCTTCCCTACCCTGCCGATCATTGAGAGGGCACACCACTCACCGACTGCCAGGCAAAACTCCTGTGCCAGCCCGCGAGCCATCATGATCGAGCTGCTGAACTTCCAGGACAAAGTGAAAATCCTTCGTCTTGCCAGGGAGAAAAGGTCTCTGGAGTACAACGGGAAACACATCAGCATATATCCCGATTTCAGTCCCGAGCTTACCAGAAGACGCCGGAGCTTCGATCCAGTTAAACGCAAGCTCCGTGAACTCAACTTGAAGTACTTTCTCCTCTACCCGTGCACCCTCTGCGTTGTTGTTGATGGCACACAACAACGCTTCTCTACCCACAAAGACGCGGAGGCAATCTTCATGTCCACCTCAAGCTCTCCTGGGTGACGAACATCCCCAGAGATGAGGCTGCTGCTAATGGTAGCATGTTGATCCACTACGATGGTGCAGCTAAGTGACTTTCTCCTCGGTTTCCTCTCTTCTCTTGTTTTTTATTTTTCTCATCTTCTCTAAAAACAGAGACCTGTTTATGTGACGTGTCATGACTGCTGAGATGTTGTTGACACTCTCTTTTGTGTTTATAACTTAATGACCTGACCAGGAGCATCAGGGAGCCCTGATGAACTGATCTAGTTTTGTGAGTAAAATGTGGAGATGGCAGCAGTTTGTCTAAAGTTTACTTCTTTCTGGTCTGAATAAAGATCTGGACAAATTTAACATGGGAGTCTATTGGGAGCTAGGTGGACTTTGTCACTCAGATCACTTTTGGGCCAGAATGGTGGGTCCGTTTGATATGATGAAGGCAATTGAGCAGGACAAACTAATAATGCTCCTGAAATCTTTTGAATGGAATGTATATTTTGGGTGTGAGAGCAGTTTTAAAATATTTTTTCCGAAGATTTTTAAGACCCTCTACACTCTAAGTGATGATGTCACACACTCTAGCTCTGAAGAGTCTGTCCAATAGACACCCATTATAAAATCTAAAACGGACTGAAAATGTACCAAAACTTAAACATTGAGAAGTCAAAAACCTCCCCAATTCAACCTGGAACCTCTCTCATACAGTACAAAGTGTGTGTGTGTATGTGTATGTGTATGTGTATGTGTGTGTGTGTGTGTGTGTGTGTGTGAATGTGAATGTGGAGACACTGTGATGGATCGTTGGAGCTATGTGCAGCTCAAGGCATATATGCTCGAACGGAAGCTGCTTGGACGCTGCAATCATGTTGCGCACACTATCCGTGCTGACTTTTCGTACAATGTCCCACTGTCTGGCTACCTGCATAAAGTCAAGTGCTCGGCGCAGTTGTCGGCGAAATGTCGCTCCTCTGTTTTCTTTGAAACAGCTCCTTATATCCGTTAGCGCAGCTAGCTAGCACCAGATGCTAACAACAACAACAACACGTAAGGTGTGCCTCGCTCACGCGACACATACACACACCCTCCCGGTCCTCCCGATGGCCAGTCCGGGCCTGCCGGTGAGCGTGGAAGTGTGGTCTGCCACAAGCGGCTGTCAGCATCAGCTTATAGATGGTATTTTAAACTCGATGCGCTCTGAAACTACGGGGCGGCCGAGGACAAAAAATGCACATACGTTAATCGCGTTAAAATAATTAGTGGCGTTAATTTTTTTTGCGTTAACGCGTTATTAACGCGTTAACTTGATAGCCCTACTTAATAGCTGAATGTCTTGTGACCGTTTTAAAGTTCAAATGGAGTCTCTAGCTGAAAGTATGTGGAAGGAGTAGTATTTTGCACACGGTGAAGGCAAAAGAGGATTTGAAGAGTCGTCCCATAGACACCCATTAAAAAAAATCTAAAACAGCCTGAAAATGTACCAAAACTTCAACATTGATAAGTCAAAAACTGTAGAAGATATCAAAAATCTGAACACAGGCTTAATAGGTGAATGTATTGTGACCATTTGTTCAAGTTGGAATGAAGTCTCTAGCTGAAAGTATGTGGAAGGAGTAGCATTTTTCACAAGGTGTAGGTAAAAGAGAATTTGAAGGGTTCTCCCATTGAGTTACATATTAAAAAAGGAGTTTTAAAAAGCTGAATATTTTAAAAAAAAATTTAAAGTTTTGAAATGTTTTAAAGTTTCCCATCATATGCTGAATATTTTGATATTTTAATGGTTTCTGTAGCTGAAAGTAGGCTGAAGTTATTCGACGGCAGAAAATGGGGTGAAATAAGAAGAAGAAGAAGAAGAAGTTGAAGAAGAATAAAGAAACCGAAGAACTATAGTGGAATGCGGTTGCACACTATACTGTGTGTGGCTTCGCCAGTCACACAGAATAAGAAAGTATTTTATTGTTTGTTACACACCTGTTTTGTGCAGCTTTATCTGGGGCTTGCCTACAGACTCTTTTGCACAGGTCCGTCCGCTGTGCACACTCTCCTCATCAGTAAGAGTCACCATGAAGACATCTGTCTCCTGCTTTAGTTCAAGCTGCTCTTCCTCCCGACTGGTGCAAAGTTCCTCCTGTTCCTCTTTAATCTGTGGAGGCTCTAGGTCCTCTTGGTCCAGACTGGAGTTCCTTTCCTGACTACAGAGCTGCTGGTCACTGAGAACCTCATCCTCATTACAGACATGTTGCTGAGGGAGCTCTGGAGGGACAGAAAATAAACAAAGTACTGTTAGTGTGGTGTTAGGGAAGCAAATTGCATTCAATGCTGGGCAATGGTGTTAAGATCAATATCACAATATCAAGACAACAACAAACAAGACAATAGAAATGCATAAAGCATGAACAGAGTTTATTTAAAAAGCATGCGTCCACCCACTTTTTAAAAAAATATAACATGTTTTAACAATGTGTATTTTAACCGCTGTGCTGTGTGTTTGTTGTTTGAGATCTGATCATGAATTAATAAACAGAATGTGGTTCTATCAACACAATAGGATGCAGTATTTAGCAATCAATTCAACATGTAATGTCTTAACTGGTCAAGTAGTCCTTCTATTCTATTTGATTGTTTATTTACAGCTGATTTCTTGAATATATATAATAATTAAATATCTCATGCAGAAATTAGCAGAACATGGAAATACTTAATGGAAGAATAAGTCCCCCCTCAATATTATATGGGTAAATATACTTAGTTGCTGCTAGCAAGAAAAATAATACATTTGAAGAGTACACCCTCACAAAATATAGCTAACGAGAGGCGTTAACCATAATGAATCCCATTCAGATTGCTTGATAATGTGTAAGTACTTGATAGGAAATAATAAAGTATTTCATTGTTTGTTGCACACCTGTTCTGTGCAGCTTTATCTGAGGATTCAAGACGGTATCCAATAATCTGCGCTGACGACAAATCTCCTCCTCGTATGCTGATAAAGCTTGAGCAAAAACTCCAAATATTTCATCGGCAGCTGCAGCTAGTCGCTCGTTGATAACACTTCTCAGTTTCTCAACTGCAGCCATTTCTACTGTGTGAAAGGATGTATCAAGAGACAAAATAAGCCAAACCAACTTTTCTCGTTGGCATGAACTACACAACTTCCGGTGGAATGTTCTTCTTCGTTGGTTTAGGGAGGCGGTCTGCACTGATAAAGTTACATTACCACCACC
The DNA here is from genome assembly GCF_902827165.1 of Trematomus bernacchii. Taxonomy (NCBI): domain Eukaryota; kingdom Metazoa; phylum Chordata; class Actinopteri; order Perciformes; family Nototheniidae; genus Trematomus; species Trematomus bernacchii. The sequence goes on from NW_022988043.1 coordinate 12,434,903, forward strand.
TACTGGATTCACATTCAAAAATACATTGTCCCAATCTCCCACAATAACTAACAAGGGAAACAATAACATAAACAACATGTTCCCCAACTCTTGTTCAGTGAGTTGCATGAATCACTTTTGTTTGACTTCTGGGTGAACCTTTTCTCACAAGTATAACATTTGAAGCGATTTTCACGGGCAGAGGTGGGAAGTTACTAAGTACATTTACTCAAGTAGCCTACTGTACTTAAATAACATTTTAAAATACTTGTACTTTACTTGAGTATCTCCATGTCATGCCATTTTGTACTTCTACTCCACTACAATTCAGAGGTAAATCGTCTACTTTTACTCCACTTATTTTGTACCTTAAATTACTTTGCAGATTTGGATTATATGATATAGGCTAATCAACACTTAAATAAGACTTTAGTTAAACCTGGAGTAAATTCACAATCTATCCTGCAGTATACAAAGTTATAAAAACTAGCTGCACCGTTACATGCCTTGATAAACACTTAAATTAATAATTATAATCAAAACATATAATACATATTATTCTGAAATGGACCAATCTGCATAATAAATACTTTTGGTACTTTAAGTATATTTAGATGCCGATACTTTTTTACTTTTACTTGAGTGACCTTTTGAATTCAGGACTTTACAGAGTATTCCTACACTCAGGTACTTCTACTTTTAATGAAGTAAAATATTTGTACTCCTCCCACCTCTGTTAACCGGTGTGGGACTGTGTGCAGATTTTTTACTTTAAGAAATCATGAAACTCCACATTTTGAAGAAATGTTCTCTGGTTTGTGATCAGTACTGGCATTCACGTGAATTGCTCTTGCATGGCTGGACACTTTGGTTGGGATGAATCTGAGCCCTTTCTGTCAGATTCAGATTTTAATATTATAACTGAGATGTTGGTTAGTGGCATCTATGCACATTTAACATGTGAATTTTACTGAGGCCCATGGTAACCTTGATGTCTATTTCAACATTCAATATAATAAAGGAAATTAGCCGGCTCTACCAAAGTTCAATTTGAGGCAACTCCAGTGACCAAACTAATCAACGTATTTAAATAATATAATAACTTAAGCTCAAGCCCATGTGGCCAGCATTTAAACACCTACTGTTTGTAACAACTTACATCCACTTACTTATTATGTCAGTCATCATATCAGCACCTGGATGACCCTCATTTGCTTATATCTTTAGCGTTTAGGGTGAATCTGGTATTCTTACAGGATGACCAAACAAAGCTTTAGATACATACATTAGATTACACAGCATTAAGTGCATCATTACTATTCCTTATTACTGCCTTAAGCACCATGTAGATTATTATTTCCAACTTCAGCAAGTGTCACCTCAAAACCAAAATAGCAACCAAAAAAACAATTGAATGCCACTGCAAAATACAAAACACAATGACATATCGCAATCATAAAAGTTATATTTGCAAGTTAATGGCAGTATTAAACATGTTAACATATGTTGCATTGCTCAGTCCCAGATAGCTGCCTGGTGAACATTCATCCAGATGAAAAGTGCTGCATTTATGTGCCTTGTCACTTGTGTAGGTACATATGGAAATCTACTTGTTGGTGTAAATGTAATACCTTTTCAATTCAAAGTTACATTTTCTAGTCAGTGAATCCTTCTCATGTGGATCAATAATTCATCGTTACGCCTGAAATTGTTCCCACATGCTTTACAAGTAAACGGTTTCTCAACTGTGTGGACTCTCATATGCCTTTTTAATGCTGACATGTCAATGAAGCCTTTCTCGCAGGTCATGCAAACATACGGTTTCTCACCTGTGTGGATTCTCATGTGACTCTTAAAGTTACTGTTATATCTGAATTTTTTTTCACATGTTTTGCAAGTAAATTTCTTTTCACCTGTGTGGACTCGCATGTGTTTCATCAAGTTGCTTCTGTCTCGGAAATCTTTTCCACATGTTTGGCAAGAATATGGCTTCACATCCGTGTGGATGGTCATGTGTCTTTGCAATTTTGACATGTACTTAAAATCTTTCCCACAAATTTCACATTTGAAATTCTTCACTGTGCGAGTATTACGTTGCATGTCTGATAAGTTAGCTTTGATTACATTGTTCCTTTTGGTTTTGTGATGTCTTTTGTTTATTTTTGAATCGGCAGTTCTTGTTAAACCTGAGTCATTAGAATTGTGAGAGATGAGCTGCAGATTACTTTGTGCTTCTGATACCACAACGCTTATAACTGGCATGTTGCCTACAGACTCTTTTGCACAAGTCTGACTGCTGTGCACACTTTCCTCATCAGTAAGAGTCACCATGAAGACATCAGTCTCCTGCTTTAGTTCAAGCTGCTCTTCCTCCTGACTGGTGCAAAGTTCCTCCTGTTCCTCTTTAATCTGTGGAGGCGCTGGGTCCTCTTGGTCCAGACTGGAGTTCCTTTCCTGACTACAGAGCTGCTGGTCACTGAGAACCTCCTCCTCATTACAGACATGTTGCTGAGGGAGCTCTGGAGGGAAGGAGAGGACAGAAAGAAGAGAATACTACTGTAATGGTATAAAACAAGATATCTGAGCAGGGAAATACAACCTGTGTTTAAAGCATTATTATCCTAGAAGCCCATATAACCATGTACACTTTTAAAAGAACATTTTAGTTGTACACACCTCTCGTGAGTAATTGTATTTCATGTTTCCTCACGATATCCAACAGTTTGCGCTGTCGAGCTATCTCTTCCTCGAACTTCGCGATTGCTTTTTCAAAAACTCCGAATATTTCTCCTGCAGCAGCACTCAGACGCTCGTTTACAAACTCTCTCAAATACTCCACTGAAGACATGTTCAACTTAATAACATATGTTACTTATATGTATGTGCACTACGACTTCTTGTCTTACAAAAACACGTTCTTCTAGCTGAAGCTTCCAGACCTCGCATTGTTTACTTCCACTAAACGTCACACTGTTAAGCAGCCTTCTTCTTCTTCTCTCGGATTATTGGCGGGTCCCAAACTACTTCAAGGTCCATATCGCCACCTACTGTACAAGAGTGTGCTGTGCATCATCGTGTCACCAAACCACCACCCGTGGAAGTATGATTACATTATTTAAAATTCTCCTTATCAGCCCTGTTTCACCCGGAGAATGAAAACGTTTCTCGTAGCTCTTTCTCCCTCTCCTTATGTTCCCAGTATCCTCATCCTCATCAGGCTCCACTACCGGCCTGACCCTTTCACTGAGCTTCTCTCCTTTTCATAATGTAAAATTACATTTTACATATTTTCTTTGAGATGGTGTGTCCCAACTTTTGACTGGTACTGTATATATATATATATATATATATATTTCTAAGTCAACCCTCAGCAGTGAAACACCAGGAATGGGAATTGAGCCACCCATTCTCCTAATGCTAACATGAGGGAATGTGTTGAAAATCCAATATAAAGCTAACCTCAACACAGTGACGATTATACATGTCTATATACATTGTTACATTCCACCACTCAATATGAATCAATTAAAATTATCAAACTACAAAATAGTATTAAAAGAATAATTAACTTAACTTTCACCTGGTGAGCTGCAACACCTCTTGAATGTTAACACAAATACTCTGAAATAAGATTAATTTGTTGTCTGTCACACACCCATCTGCCACTTTGATGAACAGAATGTGCTCATAACTTTAGATTTCTGAGTAAATTGCTCTTTAATCATCAGCATTCAAAGCTTCCATTGTTACAACACATTCCAGCATACACACATCTGAAAACGTGTTGCCTGCGTCCCTTCGAGCAGTGACCATATTCATCTCTGCTTCAGCTGATGTGTTTACAGCACTATGTCGTACCACAATATGTGGGTGTGTATCCCCTTTAAAACCCAAAACAAAAAAGACATATCAGGATGATTTTTTAAAAATACTTAAAAAATATAAATCAAATTGAAATGTTGCAGACAAACAGAGAAAAGACTTGCTGACAGGATGACAACACAGGTTTCTCAGTTTCAACATCAGAGTTAATAATAAAAAGTTATCAGATACAAAATAAAAAGAATAGTCAATTAACTGGTCAACGATTTTTCCTGTTCATGGATTTTCTTGTCTGGTTTTATCAGAAAAAAATGTCTCTCCACTTTAATGGGTTTCGGTATGTTGCCCATGAAGCGTAACAACTGAGTTCTCTCAGGGTTTAAGAATAAAAAGCTATGTGTATGCAATCTCTTATATGAGACACATGGAATACTCTTTCAAACAAGTGTTGCAATTATATGGTTTCTCACTAGTGAGGCTCTCCTCATGTCAACTGTAAAGTCTCCTCAGAACTGCCCCAAGTTTCACAAGAAGACTGCTTCTCACGTGTATGCATCCTCATGTGCCATTTCATGTCCATCTTCCGACGGTATCTTTTCCCACAGATATTGCAGACATGTGGCCGTTCATCTGTGTGGGTCTTCATGTGGTTTGTCACATCATTTTTAAGTCTGAAATATTTCCCACATATTTTGCATGGATATGGCTTTTCACCTGTGTGGATTGACTCATGTTTCTTTAATGTTGCAATGTCTTTAAATGTTCTCCCACAGGTGTTGCACAAATATGGCCTTTCACCTGTGTGAACCCTGAAGTGTCTATTCAACGTGTTTCTGTCCTTAAGTTCTTTCCCACAAGCATCACATGTGTAAAACGTTAAACCTGTGGGAGTATCCCGGTGAATCTTAAATGTAATGTTGCTGTGACGTGTCTTTTTTTGTTCCGTCTCTGAATTTGTAGTTGATCCTGAATCTCCATGCTTGCCTGCTTTTTGATTTTGGATCTCAGCTTTATGAAAGTTGTGAGAGAAGAGCTGCTGGTTACTGCTTGGTTCTGGTACCACATCATTTATTGCTGGTATGTTGCCTACACACTCTTTATTCGCTGCACTTAAAATCTCATATGAATTACAGTTCTGATCTTCACTGTGGTCATTTTCCTCATCAGTAGGAGTCACCATAAAAGCCTCAGTCTCCTGCTTCAGTACAAGCTGCTCTTCCTCCTGAACAGTGTGGAGTTCCTCCTGTTCCTCTTTGATCTGTGGAGGCTCTGGGTCCTCTTGGTCCAGACTCGAGTTCCTTTCCTGACTACAGAGCTGCTGGTCAGTGAGATCCTCCTCCTTCTGATAGATATACTGCTGTGGGAGCTCTGGAGGGACAAAATAAAAAGGTAGTGTTGTGTCAGAAAAACTGACACCACCAGAGCAAATGTACACTGGTCTATATTCAAAATATAGGATATTGCATGAGTTTCCAGCATTTTTCTGACAGGCTGTTTCCAAAACGAATGACACACTCGTCAACAACCTTATGGTGATCACAGGCTAATGGTATATTATAGCTGCTAAACAAACAACATATTATACATTTAGTACAGATTGATAATTCACGAGGTTCTCACCTATCCTGCGTAAATGTATTTCAGGTCTCAAAACTATATCCAATAGTTTGCGTTGACGAGCGATCTCTTCCTCATACTCCACGATCGTTGTTTTAAAAACTCCAAATATTTCTTCAGCAGCAGCAGTCAGTCGCTCGCTCACAAATACTCTCAAATACTCCACTGAAGACATTGTTGCTTAAATGTCGATTTAATATGCACATAACCTTTGAGTACAGTATTGTCTTTGAATTTAAAAATCCTGCATGCAAACAATTATGCTTAGCTGACAGCGCTGGTAATGTTTACTTTAAAACATCCATCGTCTACTTCCGCTATTCTTTGCTATAGCAGGCTCATTACCGCCACCTTCTGTGTTGGAGTGTGGAACAGAGTTATTGATTAACTTATCCAAACAGAACACAAAATAGACAGAGAAGACCAAAAAACACAGCTCAGCTAACTATGACATTTAAACACCAGGGGAACTCTGAATATTCACTTTACTAATACCCAAAAAACATTTTTCATTGGAATCAACATCGGAAGAGTTTAACAACCGCACCACATGGCCCATCCTGTCTACTTCCGGGGGGAAACATATCGGGACGGCAAAGCTTCCTGAAGCAAAGTATTTGTTAAAATATAAGATTGCGTGTGTCCTTTCGTTGCAGATATACTAGGAATTAAGTAAACATGCATCGAAATATTTGTTTTTAGCTCGGGGTCTTAAACACTGTCTAAATGGGTGCATATTACTGTGCTATATGTAGACAGACAACATTCACCGGGAAGAAACATATCTTCGGGAAAAATCATCAAAGCACACTAAGAGTGGTTCTTTTAAAATTCTTAGAAAAGGTTAGTAGGTTGTTTTCAAATAATTATGATTGATATATACGTATTTTGTGCTCATATTACTCCCACCTCAACGAAATTGACCGTACTAACCATGATGCAAACAGTAGCTGCAACCGTTGTCGCAAAGTAAATCATAATTGTTGTCACATTTTGAGTGACATATTTAAAAAAAAAAAAAAAAAAGTGTTTTAAACCTTGTGCTACAAACCAAGACATAATGTTTAAGGGTAACTTTAGCTTGCTTTACTTACTGTCTCATAGGTAAAGGAGGCTCGCCGGACACTTAAAAAACCGCAGGTAGAAAAGTTTGACTGCACCCAGCACAAGAAGACTTTCTGGTGCTACTGCTGTGGGCTTGAAATTGATAGAAATGTCACAGACGACAACATGACTGTGCTGTACGGAGGCTTGTTGGAACACATGGCCACGTAAGGTTTTTTGAAATTACATTTGTTAAGCCGATTTTGATTTATATGATGCCATGCTCCATCAAATTCAACCACAGGATGGTTGACACAGACACCACAGGGGTTGATAAAGTATGGCCAGTTAACAATCTTTTTATTTAAAAGCATTATTATTATGGTTTTCTTTTATGCCAATTAAAATGTACATTAAGTCAAAGTAGTGGGTAAGCACAATCGACACTTTTGACTGCTGACATATTTTTACAAAGGCTTGAGACATAATAAATTGTTTTTATATAATCAGCATCATCAATCCGTCTTATTTATAAAATGTTTTTAAAACATCCCTTTTTACCTAATCCAGGAGATCGTTTCAGGAAATTCTTACGCTTTTTTTTTAAATGTATCTGGTTTTAGCCCCGAGCACAGGAGGAATACTCACAAGTTCTGGTGGGAGAATAAGGCTGACCCCAAGTTAAGAGACAAAGTCATCGTCACAGAAGAGGAAACTGAAAGGTAGGCCTGGCTGATACAAACATGTATATTCATACAGTGTGTTTGGACAATTGAAGATCATTGTTTATTTTTGTTTAGGTTTAAAGTTGAGGTGGCAAAAGCGTTGGAATCATTTGTGGAGCAGGAGGATGAATTCATTAAACAGGTGATGCAAACATACTTTTTTTCGACAATAATAGTATGGGTTAGAGCTTTATAAAAACATCAGCATGCTTGCAAAAACAATGCTGATAGATGGTCACTATGGTCACCATCTAATTTAGCGTGCCATACAAGCATACAAATATTTGCTACTTGGCACTAAAGTATTGGATAATTTGATATTTTGACCTGATGATTGTGATAAATTCAGGAGATCTTGATCGCTACATCCAGTGAGTGGTATTTCACAGGATCAGTGAGAACTTAAACCTAATTCTGAATAGTCAGAGGATTACCATCAGCAGATTATGAATGTCTGTCCCATAATATATTGCAATCCCTCCAGTAGTTGTTGAGATTTTTCAGTCTTTACTTGATGAATAGGTTAACTGTGCTTGAAATTCGCTGATATAATTTGTTTTTTTCTTTTCTTGTTCTCTTTTTCATCATGGTTGCAGCAAGCTGATTATATCCGGACACAGGAGAAGAATCGCCAAGAGGTCCTTCAGTCTCTTTTAGAGGTTTGTTTTCCAAGGATGCATTGGCAGTATCCATCACTGTGGCCTTGGCAGGT